>NC_069072.1:136765691-137075430 GCF_025698485.1 Gossypium arboreum
ATAATAATAATAATAATAATAATAATAATAATAATAATAGCATGATAAATATAACCATAGTAAAATAATGATATTAATACCTAAATATAGATATAATACCTAAGATATAATAATAATGAAAATATAAATACATAAGAAATATAAATAGATGAATAATAGGAAAATAAACATATATGAAAAATAATAATAGTCATAATACAATAGTAATAGTAATTACAAAATGATAATAATAATAAAATAAGATAATAATAATAATAACCGTAGTAGTAGTAATAAAAATATAATAATTATAATATATTAAATAACAAATAATAATAGTAGTAATAATAATAATAATAGTTACAATAATTTAAACAATGATAATAGTAATAAAAATAAAAATAATAGTAATGATAATACATTAAGAATAATAATATGTTAATAATAATAAATTAATGAATTAATAACAAAACAGTAAGTAAATAAACACAAAATAAAATATAATTATAATAGTAATATTAACAAAATAATAATAATAATAGTAATAATAATAATAATAATATATTTAATTAATTAATTTAATTACAATATTGAAAATAACAAAAAAGGAGCTAAATTGAAATTAAAGTAAAAGTTAGGGGCCAATTTGAAAATAAACAAAGAAGAAAGGGACCGATTTAAAATCTCAAAAAAAACAGAGGGCCTAAAATGGGAAATAACCCCACCCTCTAAAACGCGCGTTTAAAAAGGGGACTAAATTGAGATCCGAAGTAATCTTCTGGGCCAAAATTAGGAATTAAAAGGAATTTAATTGCAAATTAATAAAAAAGCGGAAGGACCGCGCGCATAAATATCCCAGAAACCAAAAACACGCTGATTTTTGGAGCGGGTCGGGTCAAGGCGCGGGTCCTAGGCTTAAAACGACGTCGTTTTGGCATTAAGAAGGCCGGCCAAAACGGCGTCGTTTTGAGGGGTTATTTAAATTCGATTTTTTTTTAAAAAATTTCATTCTTCCTCTGTTTTAAAAAAAAGATTCTCTTCTCCTCTCATTTCCTCTGCAGAGGCCCCCCACACCGATGAGGGCTTCGGCTATAGATCCGACGAACCGTCGCCGTCCTCCGTCGCCGAAGACCGCCGTGTACGACAGTCAGAGGTAAAAAAAACCCTTTTTTTTTCCTCTTTTTTCTTTTACTCTTTGAAAGGTTTTCTCTTTATATTTTATTTTTTATATATATGTAGAACGTATAAAGGAATAGACTCGAAAAAAAAATAAAATAAAAGGCTAAGATCACCTTTTGGCCTTTGATATCTTTGGTTGCCTGATTCTTATGCTACGATTTTGCTAGAATCGCTCTCTGGTATCACTGAAATCACTGCTTTGTGTTTTAATCTATTGATATTGATAAAAGAGAAAAAAAAAATCTCCTTTTTTGGTTTCAGCTTGACTTTTTAAAGCGAAGTTACATGCTATTTTTTTTTTATCATTATCTGTCCCCCTCTCTTTTGATCTTTGCAGGCAGGTGGGCGGTGGAGCAGGTGGAGCAGGTGACTGGCATGGGCGATGGGACGTTGGCGGCGCTGGGGTAGGTTAGGGTTTCAGTTTTCTTTTTTTATTTGTTGTGGGCTAGGGTTAAAAGAAGTTTGGGCATTGGGTTTTGTTTTATTTTATTAGGCTGTAATTTTGGATTTGTAAAAAAAAAAAAAAAACTAGACTTTTAATTTATTTTTTTTTGTTTGGTTATTTTCTGGGTCCGGGCCAAATTGGGCCTCTACAAATATGATTCTGAATGCATCCATATATGCATGTAATATTTGTATTTAATCATTGTGATATTGAACCTAATGTATGCAACTCATGTTTATTTTAAAATGATGCATCAAATTACAGCTGACTTCTGAAGATGAAGTTTACTGTTACAAGAACAAATATAATTTGTAAAAGGGAAAAAGCTAAGTTAGAAAATTCTTTCCCAGATCTTCTCTTGTTTCTTTTCACATACCTTTTGAATTTGTTAACCTATTTGTTTCCCAAATCATTCTGCAGCTAATATTTTCTAGTATTTGGATGATTCTAAGTCAAATATTTTCTATTGTTTGACAAATTTTCATGAAGTCATTTTCTTGAAATCATTTTCTTAATGTTTTTCTTAATGAAACAAATATATATATAAATATATATATATATATATATTTGTTACAAAATATTATAGTAGCAATTTGATTTAATAATCATATTTTATTTTATAATAATTAATATCATATATAAACTTAATAATAAATAATGCCTCACTAAAACTTAACTTAAATTACATATATTACACATATGATAGTGAATAGTGACACATTTGAATTGGAAGGATAAATGAAGCTTAGTATAATTTAAATAAATACTCATATTTATATAATTAAAATTCATATTTTATACTATAAAATATTTATTATTGAATAATTATAAATCGTAATATATATTTCTCGTTAAAATATTAATATAAATATTTTCAATAATATATTAAGAATATTATTTAAATATAAATTTAAAATTATTATTGTTAAAATTTATTAAAAAGTAAAATTATAGTATCAAAAATAATAATATATCAATAATATAATAATATTAGGGTTGGTTAAAGTTGATTTTATAAAAATAAAATTACTTATAAATGAGTTTTGTTCGAAAAATGATTAGGTTTTTAAAAGGATAAATCAATTTATAAAAAAATGATTTTATCTTCCGTTAATCGAATTATTTTCTATGAAACAAACATAAAAAATATAAAAATATATCTTCCAAGTTTTATTTTTCCGTAAAATAAAGATATAAAAATATTTTCTGTAAGCCATTTTCATAAAACAAATACACCACCAAAATATTAAATTTTGGTTTTACAGAAGTTTAGGATAATGTCAATAATTTTGCATGCTTCGACCATTACTGCCCACAATCGGTGCTCCATGGACTATAACAGGATTTGCATGCTTCAACCATTACTACCACTTTAGCCGCAATGGCAAGGCCAACATATATAAAATTCAGCTGAATTGTTTGTGTTCTATATTCCATTTTGTTGCAGACACCATGCTACTGAAAGACTAATATAAATACCAATTTAGAATAAGATTATTGTATTTAAAGCAGAAGTTCACAGTTGGGTAAACAAAATCCTAAGGTAATAAGATCCAACCATCCGCGTATGATACAAACTACATGTAAGAGAACGTCGAGTGCAGCATATCGGTTTTGGGATTAACCTTTTCACCATATACTTCTCCTTTTCTCAACTTTATCCTGGCAATCTGTGCTTTCTTCTCAGACTGTTGGCCTGAAAATTAGAATATGAAGCTTCTCGTTTCACTTGCAATTATCATGTTTTACAACTTTTTAATTCTTTAAAAAAATTAGATTCAATTCCAAATGATTTTGTTTTTCAAGGTTTAAATATGACAAACCAATTAAAACGCCATAATATGACATATAGTCTCTTAAATCTAAATTATGGATTTTCTCTTTTCTTTTTTTCTTCATGCAAAACATGGCTAATTTTTATTTCTTGTAAATAAATATTTCTGTAAATCCGTTTCAATGTTTCATAATGGGAGAATCATTTCAATAAGCTATCATATTTATAGTATTTTAGATTGTTTGTCAGTTATGGAAAGCGGACCATATTTTAAGATATTGTTTCTTTCCTTATATTTTATTTACTTATTTTTAAAGTAATAAAACTGTTATTAAAAGATAAATAAACTCTTACAAAACAAATGTCAGACTGCACTAAAACCCAGACCAATAGGTCTACCCATTACACCCGAGCCTAAAGCCCAACATGTGTTTGATGTAATATATAGCCCAAAAGCCCAAACAAAAAAAGACAAACTTTATCATATTTGGGTGGATTTCTACTTAAAATGATTTAATGCCAGCACTACTTACATGCAATGACTTGAAGCTTAGAAGGACAGAGGTCATTTCCCTGTGACAAAATAAGAAACACAAGTCAAACCACCAAGAATATAACTTCTCGCAAACAAAATCACTGTGTCACCACTCCTGCTGGTTAAATTAAAGAATGGCAATGTTGTATAATCCAAAATTAGTTTGTAACATCAATCTTTTCAAAATATAAAGACTATGGTTTCAAAAGTAGATGTTTACGTGTTGACTTTGATACATGAATTCTGACATAGTCACCTAGATCTTCCTATGTTTCTTTTCCCATGTTTTTTTAACTTGTCAACCCATTTGTTTCCCAACTCATTCAACACTGTATATCCGATACATAGCCCAGCGACCAAACCACTACCATAACCTACCAAAACAATTTTCCAAGTTGACAAAGCATATAACCATGACTGTTCCTCTTCTCCTGTAGGCGGTGGCACTGGAAGTCCAACTTCATTGCATTTCTTGGACAATGGTTGACCGCATAATTTTGGATTCCCATGGTAAGAATCATTTGAAAATGTCTTGAATTGGTTGCCTTGCGGTATGCTACCTTCAAGTGGGTCAAAGACAAGTTCGATGCCGCTAGGAAAGTTAGAGTTGTAAGTCAGGAGGAATCTTCCCGACGACTCATTCGTGAGAGATCCAAAGACTCTAAATCTTTTAGGTTTTGAACGCTCTTTGGGATTTCACGGAGAAGCTATTATAGGACAAGTTTAGCACTTTGAGTGACCTCAGCATTTGTATTTCTTCTGGTATTCTCCCATGGAAACTATTGTTGGAAAGGTCAAGACAAGTAAGAGTGGTTAAGATTTTCTCGTAAAACAGCTCAATCCCTTTGTTGAAATTTGTCACAGAATCTTGATAATAATTCCCTCCAATGTAATCCAGCTTAGCTTTGTCGTCGCTTGTTATCTGCATCATTGCCTTCAAGCTTTGCAAAAATTCAATGGACAAATCGCCTGAAAAATTGTTGGAAGCAATGTCCAATATGCGTAGCTTTGGAAACCCACGTTCTGTATCGAATTTTGTAATTGTGCCGTAGAATCTGTTTGCTCGCAAAATGAGAACCTTCAAGGAAGGCAGCTTCTCTAACCAAAATGGGAATGTATCATGAACCATATTATTTCTAAGGTCCAGAACCTCAAGTGCTGTGCAATTGGCTAATGATGTCGGCAGCCTCCCTTCCAATTTATTCCCACCTACTTTGAGTGACCTTAATCGAGTGGCTTGTCGGAAATCAATAGATAGTTCACCAGAAAACTGGTTTGAAGCAATGTCCAACACATCCAAATTTGGGAAAACAAATTTATGTTTGAAATGTTTAATTTGACCATAAAATTTGTTTTCCCGCAAAATTAGAACCGTCAAGTAAGGCAATTTCTGCAACCAAAAAGGGAATGTACCATTCATCATGTTGTTTCCCACGTCCAAAACTTCAAGCTGAATGCATTCCGTTAATGATCTGGGCAACTTCCCTTCAAGTCTATTCTTACTAACTTTGAGAATATGTAAATGGGTTGCCTTTGAAAATTTTGGTAACATTCCACTGAAATTATTTCCTTGCAGATCCAACAAAGAGAGAGCATTCATTTTGCCTAAGCAATTTGGAATCGGGCCGCTCAAATTGTTATCAGATGCATTGAAACTTATAAGTTTATTTGAATTGCAAATAGGTCTAGCCAAGGAGCTTTGTGAAGAAGTTGAACTCTTATTGGGTAAAAGTTGGTCCAAAGACGAGAGATGGTTGTTAGCAAGAGAGAGAGAATGCAAACGTTTCTTCCACACCTAGTTTGGTATTGCACCACTTATTTTGTTATTTGAAAGGTCGAGTTCTTCTAAATTTTCTTGACTCTTTAAGAACTCTGGAAACGCACTTATGTTACAGGATACCAGAAGCAATTGCCTCAACATTGGGAAAGAGAAGTTTGCATCATTCAAAGGAAGCTGTTTTGGAAAATCAATCACATTGAAAGAAAGGTCTAATGATGCAAGAGTTCTCTTCCACAACCAATTAGGCACAACACCATGGATATGATTGTTGGAAATTGGCCATCCATGCTACTGTTATGTTTTTGTTGAGTGCATACGGCTTGTATGCATCTTTGCATCTTCAAACAACATGTTGTCTGTTGTAGTTGCAATTTAGTTTAGTTTGGTTGAAAATGAACTAAGTTCTTGACGTTTTGATGTGTTTAGGTGATGATTGAGCTGATAATTCAGCTTATTGATGTGTACAAGTAATGCTTAGCAAGTCCCTAGGCTACTAAGTGGGAGTAGGTAGTATTTGGTAATGTGTTTTCTCTATAAATGTATTGTTTCTTTATTGAATGAGTAAGCATATCTGTAAGCAAATCAATTTTCTTAGCTGAAGCCGATTGCTTCCTTGCTTCACATTTGTGAGCAAGTAATTTGTTCTTTGTTTCTTGCATTTGTTTCATTGTTCTTTGTTCTCTGTTTCCTTCTTTTGTTGCTGATTTTTCCTTCAACTTTAGCTCAAGTTTGTGCTCATTTTTGCTCTTGGTTTCACTTGATCTTCTTGAGCAAATTTGTTGTTTATTTTGTGTTTTGCTGCTGCCAATGTTCCAACAAATGGTATCCAGAGCTTTTATGATCTTAAAGGGCCTTTGGAATTTTTGCTTCTACTGCTAGAAAGGCAAGGAGCCGTTGAAGCCTGTCATCTTTGAAGGCTTGTCTTTGCTTCTGCTACTTGTTAAGAAAGAAGCTGCCAAAGTCTAACATCTTTAAGGGCTATTTGTTAAGGTAGCAGCAACTCACATTTGTGAGACTATAAGTTGAAGGAGGAGAAGACAGCAGCAACTCACCCCTGTGAGACTCTCAAACAAGCTTAGGATAAGCTGAAGGAGGAGTTTCAAGGAAGACAATATGTGAAGAGCAAGTCTGTCAAAGGTGAAGTTCAATGCAAGTTGTAAAGTTGCAAGCCTGTTGAAGACAGTAAACCAAGTGCGAGCCTGTCAAAGTGAGAGCCCGTCTAAATGCAAGCCGAGTGGATGCAAGCCAAAGTGTGGCGGACGGTCTAAATGCAAGCTCGAGAGGTGCAAGTCAGTAGATTGAAGGCAAGCAAACTATACTTGCAAGCTGTTTGTGTAAGAAGAAACAGGACAGTAATGAACAAATGAACAAGCTAGGCAAGATGTGTTGTCAACCGAGGCTATGAAGGAGGAGAAGACTCCATTTGATGAGCAAATGTTTGGCACAAAAGACTGGGATAGTCAAGTGTGCAAGTCAGATTTGCTATGAAGGAGGAGAAGACTCCATTTGATCAACGAATATTTAGGCACAAAAGACTGGGATTGTCAAGTGTGTGAGTGAGATTCTGTTGATAATGAGGCCAAGGTTGAAGATAAGTTGAGAATGAAGTTCTTGTGCGAGGTCAACTTGAAAGAAAGCATGTAAGGACCGCCAAGTTCAAAACTTGATGAATGAATGACATTTGCAGCATGGAGTCCAAGGAGGAGTGTTGGAAATTGGCCATCCATGCTATTGTTATGTTTTGTTGAGTGCATACGGCTTGTATGCATCTTGCATCTTCAGACAACATGTTGTCTGTTGTAGTTGCAATTTAGTTTAGTTTGGTTGAAAATGAACTAAGTTCTTGACGTTTTGATGTGTTTAGGTGATGATTGAGCTGATAATTCAGCTTATTGATGTGTACAAGTAATGCTTAGCAAGTCCCTAGGCTACTAAGTGGGAGTAGGTAGTATTTGGTAATGTGTTTTCTCTATAAATGTATTGTTTCTTTATTGAATGAGTAAGCATATCGTAAGCAAATCAATTTTCTTAGTGAAGTCGATTGCTTCCTTGCTTCACATTTGTGAGCAAGTAATTTGTTCTTTGTTTCTTGCATTTGTTTCATTGTTCTTTGTTCTCTGTTTCCTTCTTTTGTTGCTGATTTTTCCTTCAACTTTAGCTCAAGTTTGTGCTCATTTTGCTCTTGGTTTCACTTGATCTTCTTGAGCAAATTTGTTGTTTATTTTGTGTTTTCTTTGCCAATGTTCCAACAAATGGTATCCGAGCTTTTATGATCTTAAAGGGCCTTTGGAATTTTTGCTTCTCTTGCTAGAAAGGCAAGGAGCCGTTGAAGCCTGTCATCTTTGAAGGCTTGTCTTTGCTTCTGCTACTTGTTAAGAAAGAAGCTGCCAAAGTCTAACATCTTTAAGGGCTATTTGTTAAGGTAGCAGCAACTCACATTTGTGAGACTATAAGTTGAAGGAGGAGAAGACAGCAGCAACTCACCCCTGTGAGACTCTCAAACAAGCTTAGGATAAGCTGAAGGAGGAGTTTCAAGGAAGACAATATGTGAAGAGCAAGTCTGTCAAAGGTGAAGTTCAATGCAAGTTGTAAAGTTGCAAGCTGTTGAAGACAAGAAACCAAGTCGAGCTTTGTCAAAGTGAGAGCCCGTCTAAATGCAAGCCGAGTGGATGCAAGCCAAAGTGTGGCGGACGGTCTAAATGCAAGCTCGAGAGGGTGCAAGCTGTAGATTGAAGGCAAGCAAACTATACTTGCAAGCTGTTTGTGTAAGAAGAAACAGGACAGTAATGAACAAATGAACAAGCTAGGCAAGATGTGTTGTCAACCGAGGCTATGAAGGAGGAGAAGACTCCATTTGATGAGCAAATGTTTGGCACAAAAGACTGGGATAGTCAAGTGTGCAAGTCAGATTTGCTATGAAGGAGGAGAAGACTCCATTTGATCAACGAATATTTAGGCACAAAAGACTGGGATTGTCAAGTGTGTGAGTGAGATTCTGTTGATAATGAGGCCAAGGTTGAAGATAAGTTGAGAATGAAGTTCTTGTGCAGGGTCAACTTGAAAGAAAGCATGTAAGGACTGCCAAGTTCAAAAACTTGATGAATGAATGACATTTGCAGCATGGAGTCCAAGGAGGAGTGTTGGAAATTGGCCATCCATGCTACTGTTATGTTTTTGTTGAGTGCATACGGCTTGTATGCATCTTGCATCTTCAGACAACATGTTGTCTGTTGTAGTTGCAATTTAGTTTAGTTTGGTTGAAAATGAACTAAGTTGCTGACGTTTTGATGTGTTTAGGTGATGATTGAGCTGATAATTCAGCTTATTGATGTGTACAAGTAATGCTTAGCAAGTCCCTAGGCTACTAAGTGGGAGTAGGTAGTATTTGGTAATGTGTTTTCTCTATAAATGTATTGTTTCTTTATTGAATGAGTAAGCATATCTGTAAGCAAATCAATTTTCTTAGCTGAAGCCGATTGCTTCCTTGCTTCACATTTGTGAGCAAGTAATTTGTTCTTTGTTTCTTGCATTTGTTTCATTGTTCTTTGTTCTCTGTTTCCTTCTTTTGTTGCTGATTTTTCCTTCAACTTTAGCTCAAGTTTGTGCTCATTTTTGCTCTTGGTTTCACTTGATCTTCTTGAGCAAATTTGTTGTTTATTTTGTGTTTTGCTGCTGCCAATGTTCCAACAATGATTGCCAGAAAGATCTAACCCAACCAACTTGTCTTGTGTTTTGATGAATTCTGGAAATTTAGTAAGGTTGCATGAACTTAGCCTTAACCACTCTAATCGGGGAAAAGTATGACTTCTGTTGTCACTTTCAATTAACAAGATTATATTGTTTAGCCAGAGATTCCTTAAGTTCTTGAGTTGGACAAACATGTCAAGCTTCATGGAACTGAAGTTACTGCTATCGATATAAAGCAATTCAAGCCTTGGAAGTTGAAGGATTGACTTTGGGATTGGTCCTGTTAAATAATTATTGCCTATATATAGTACTTCAATCAAAGAAGAAGATGCATTAGGGAACTCATCAATTTTCCCAACCAATTGATTTTCTCCAAGAAACAAGATCTTCAACGATGGAAGAGTAAATAAAGAAGAATGTATTGATCCAGAAAGCTTGTTCCCCCCTAGATATAGGTTGACCAGGTGACTAAGATTTGCAATTGACGATGGAATGGGTCCAAAAAAATTGCAATAATAAAGATGTAAATTTGTCAAGAACTTGAGATTGCCAATTGATTGGGGTAGTTTTCCACTGAATTTTGTATAAGAAAGCGACAAACTCTTTAATGCATTGCTTGCTGGAAATTCTGGCAATTGACCCATAAGTTGGTCATTGCTTGAAATGTCAATGCTTTGAATTTTTGGCAATAAGAGAATTCCGGTTGGAAAATGCCCATTCAAATTGCAACCCCTCAAACTGAGAGAAACCAAACACGAGGAATTTACCATGAAATTGGGAGGTAAATGAGAGATTGGGTTCTCATCAAGGATAAGTTTGGAAAGAAAAGAGAGTCGTGAGAATGAAGAACATAATGGACCTTTCAAACCACAGTTTGACAGACTCAACACGCGCAGGTTGAAAAGCATAAGAGATGTGGTTTCACACCATTTGGCACTTTGAATTGAAATGTCCACACTATCCAAATGAAGCTCTGTGACAAACCTCAAATTCTTGATTAATGTCCTGAAGTTTGGTTTCTCTAATTTAAGAGGCTGTTGAAGTTCGTATGGCAATTGATCATAGTAGTAGAGGCCATTATATGGGTCAAGAATGGTGTAGTATCTCAGATAACAAGAATCTTGATTGGATAGATCAAGAGAGACTAACCTTGTTAAGTATCAGATCTCAACTGGAATTTGGCCATGGAAACATGAGCTTGAAAGGTTGAGATGAGTTAGATTTTGGAGTTTATCAAACCCATACGAAAACAGAGTGGTATTAAAGTTGTTTCCAACAAGATTAAGGCGTTGAAGACGATGGAGATTGAATATGGAGTGAAAGCTTCCTGAAAGGTTTTTGTAACTAAGATCATGACCAATGACATGACCATAAGCATCACGAGTAACTCCTTCCCAAGAGCAACAATCAGTGTTGGGATCCCAAAGCTCGAATTTGGAAGAGAAAGTAAAATTAGGGGCATAGTAAAGATGATGTTGCAATTGCAGCAGAGGAGATCTCTGGTCATCAAGACATTGCATTGGGAGATGAGTTTGAGGAGGTGAAAAAGACAAGAGAAGAGGAAGGAAGCATGAGAAGAGAAAGAGTGAAATAAGGGAATGAAGGGTGTTCATGTTGGGTGGGTGTGAAGGAGGATTGTGTTTGGCATACAACTTATTTATACACAAATGTGTAGTTTCCATAGAACAATGTTTACGAGTGATTGGCATTGCATGCAATTTCCAAGTCTTTTTGCCTAATCAAGACTCCATCAAAATACTGTTCCACCACTTTAGTTAAGTCTTTTTGGTCAATTTTTTCCAACTTATTAAAGCAAGGGATGATAATTATTATTATTATTATTATTTAAAGCATAAATTATTTATTGTTAGTAATAGAAATAAGTGGTTAAATTCACACTTAATTTGCCTTACGTCTTTCTTTCTTTTTCCATTTTGTTAATTTTAATTTTAAAGAATGAGATTTTAATATTTTATTCATCTCATTTTTCTTATTAATGCAAATCGAAGTCATTAAAAAGACAAAATTATAGCAATAATAATGTACATTAAACCCTATTAGAACCATTATTACGCATAGAATGAGCAAAGATAATAATTCAAATTTAAATTATATATTTTAGGTATGGACTTTTAGGAACAAATAATCGATGTTACAAATATTTTAACTTTCAATTATTTTAAACTCGGTAAATTTTATCATTTTTATATATAATTATTTCTACATCATTTAAAATTACAATTTTGTTTTTTAAGTAAATTTTGTTATAGCACCAAACAAATAAAATTTAACTTATAATATAAAATCAATTTGTTAACGAATATCTAACTTGTAAATATGTTATGATTTATCAAAGGATTAATTCACCTTACATCTCAAAACTATACATCAAATTTTAAATTGATCCCTAAACTTCATAATGTTCTAATTAAATTCATAACATTTTAATTTGAAATTTTAATATCTTTAATTTTGGACCGAAAAAAATGATAGTATGAAATATAAATTCAATTTGTTAATAGATATCGAATTTATAAATATATTATGATTTATCAAAGAATTAAATCACTTTAATCTTAAAATTATACCTCGAATTTTAAATCATAATGGTTTAAATTGAAATTTTTAATATCTTCAATTTTGGACCCAAAGAAATGATAGTGTGAAAATATTATACGCCAAAATCAACGTTCAACCATTGTGTACAAACCAAGTCACATTATAAAGACAAAATTATAGTAAGTTTCTTAGCTCGATTGATGGACACAATGAATGGAAATCTTGGTGATACAATATAAAAAAAATTTTCACTTTTGAAAGAAACATTTTTAAATTTCAACTTTCAAACTTTCTTAGATTGTATTTGGATGGGAAATTTGGAGAAGAAAATTTCATTTCTATATTATTATTTAGTTTTAATATTTTTATGTTTTATATTATTAAAAATATTTATAATTTGAGTTTCTAGTTGAATTTTACAATTTAAATAACTCGAATAATTTAAACAATAAATTGGTGTACATACTCCTTTGGTCCCTGTCAATTTTAATTTTAACAAATTGAACTCTCTCAATAAAAATTACAAAATAATTTAAAATAATTTTCAAAAATTCAAAATATTTTTAAAATTCAAATATTCATAAAATTCTAAAATTTATATTTTTAAAAATTATAATAATTTTTTTTATTTTGTATTTTTTGGGAGATGAGATTGAGAAGGAGAGGATGAGAAGAGAAAGAAGAAAGGTAGAAAAAGTGAAACAAGGAAATGAAGACTCTTCATGTTGGTTGGGTGTGAAGGAGGGTTGTTTTCATGCAACATTTTATACATAAATTTGTAGTTTCCATACAACATTATTTTTTACTTAATAATTAATTCCAATATTCATATCATTATTTACAAAAGTAAAGCTAATATAGAAATTTTTAAAATATTTTAATTAAATCCTTAAATTAATTGTAATGATTCAATGTACAAAATATTTAAATTTTGGTTAAAATATGTTGTTAGTTCTTGTATTTTGGCCAAATTTAAGATTTAGTTCATATATTTAAAAGTTAAAAATTAAGTCTTCTTACTTTATTTGTTAAAAATCTCAGTGCAATCATTAAATCGCAAGTATTTTCTGTAAAACTTGTCGACTTAAAATTTTGATTAACGTATCATCATATGACGTGACATATGATTGATAAAAATAAATATATTAAATTGAAAAATTTTAACACACTATCAACGACGATAATGGTTTGATTATGATTTTTAAATTGAAAAAGTAGAAGAATCGAATTTTTAACTTTTAAAGTATAGGGATCAAATATCAAATTTAAACATTAAAAAATATGTTAATTTTTTTAAAAAATAGATATTAAATTTAAAAAAATCCATAAAATTGGAGTAAAATGTTTGAGAGGCATGTGGAAATATTGCAGCCTATTGCCCGATTGTTGCTTTATGCAAGTAATCTGTCATTGGTACTCAAATTTCTAAAAACAGCAAAAACTACTTTATGGAGGCCAAACAAACATGAGAAATGAGTGGCACAAGTAATTCCAATTTCCAATTATATAATGGGGAGCATTAAAAGGAAAAGTGGTGGGAAACATCCACCAAATTAACAAACAGAAACTGGAAAATCATTGATTTCAATTTCCCTGAATCTTCCCCATATATTAAAGTCATCATAATGTTCCTCATATCAATTTGTTCACGTTTCACACTTATTTTGGCTTTACGCATGCCTTTTTGTTAATTCCAATTTTGGACCATGATATTTGATTTCACTTTGTAACATGTTTTATATCTAATTACTTTTGTTGGGGTTGATTTCTAGTCACCATTTTAAACTAAGTGTTTTAAAATATATTTTTATTGGTATCAATATATACATACATTTGTGTAATAAATATATAGATAATCATAATAAATTTAAATTTTGGTTTAATTGTGAATTCCATCCACTTACTTTACTTTTATTTGTTATAATTTGGTCTTTATATTTTATAACAGTTACAAAGTTAGTCTAATTGAGTAGTGACAGTTCATTAGACTAACTTTTTAGTTTTTATAAACTATGAGGATCAAATTTTGACAAAATAAAGCAGGAGGATTAACTTCTCAATTTTCATAAAGTAGATAGATGAAATTCATAATTAGGCCTTTAAATCTTACATTGTCTACTAGATTCGTTTATTAATTAAAAACTGAAAAATAAAATCCTAATAAAAGGGAGAGTTTAATTATAGAGAATAAAGAAATTTAAGGATGACTTTAGAAAAGAAAAGTGATTAAACGTGAAATTTGGATGAAATTGAGCTACTTATTTTAATATTTTTTCTTGTTTAGTAAAAGTAAATAAAATCATAGACGTTAAAGAAATTGAAGGATGAGTCAAGAAATGATTTTGGGTTAAATAGGACTTCTTATTTTATTTTATTGTTTGCTTTTAGCACAAGTAATTATACTTTTACCTTCGTATAAATAATGTAGGAATAAAGAAATGTTAAGGATGTGTGTTGAGAGAAAAAAGAAGGGTGATATTGAGTTAAAGTAGCCAAAGTTTAGACCCAAATTTGGTAGAATGGAGCAGAAAAAGGCTAAGAAGATTGATCATGAGGAATATAAGGAAATATATGGGGCTGCGTTATGTATTAGTTCATTCAAGCATTTGATATTAAGCCCTGAAAGTGCAATGAATTTGCAAGCCACCATTGACATTCCTAGGGTGCCGAGTCTTAATGGCCTCATCGGAAGGTGCAGCCAACCCTTTGAGAAGCAGCTCACTGAAACTTATGTGAATTCCAAGCAATGCAGGCTTTCAATCAATAAGGTTGATGCGGAGAATGCTGTGATGCCATTGTAGAAGGAAGAGGAGGATGTTGAGAAAGGGATTCGGGTCAAAGTTTATGATGCCAACGGGAAAGTGTGATTTATTAGTGCAGAATTGGATTTTTATTTCTAATGATTAAAGATCAAACCCAATTTCATCATATATTAATACTGCATCTGTACATTTTTCTAAATTCATAAAACTAAAGCTTATTCGGATAATGGAAATCCAAGATTTATATTCACCTTTTTTTTCCTCTAAATTCGTTATAGACCATAATTAAAATATCTGAAATTAAATATTATTTTAATTCACAATATCCAAATTCTCAAAAATAAATTTAATATATATAAATATTCAAATTCATATGCTACATTATCATCTAATGCTGAACACATGAGAAATGATTAGGCAAAGGAACCTAATTTGATAATAGTTGATAAGCTATAAAAGTAACATATTTTAATCTTATTCTTAATACGTTTTTAGACAATTAATAATGAAAATTAGTGAATTTGATGCTCCTAATCCTTTAAATTCATATTTCTATACTTAGGAGAGCATATGGGAGCGAAAAATAAGCTAAAATCCGACAAAAAGAGTTGTTTTCAGGATCCACACGGCCTAGGCATTTTCACACGGGTTGGACACACGCCCATGTGCCAGCCCGTGTCGATTTCACACCCTACTTCTAAAATACACAGAAAAACCCAATTTTTAGGCTTTTTGAGCATTCTATGTCTATAAATACCAATTAGAAGAATAGAGAATGGAGCCATGAGAGAAGATCGAAAAAAGCACTCGAAGAATGCCATCGGAGTCAACTCGGAAATGGATCTCCATCAAGATTGAAGATCTCCTTTTAATTTATTTTGAAGTTTTATTGAGCGTCTTTATGTCTTGTGGTTTTTTTGACTTTGAGATGTTTTCATTCTGGATTATGAACTAATCCCCTAGATACCTAGGGGAGATGAAACCTATGATGAATCCTATTATTTAATTTATGTTTTACGCAATATTTACTTGATTATTGTTATCAATTATGTATACTTATTTCTTGTTTTCATATTTTCGGGATAATTTGGTCTACGAAGTTTGAGAAAATGGGTTCGGGAGTAATAAAAAAAAATGATAGTGAGAGATACTATTAGCCTTAGTTTTATTTTTCTTCTCATGTCATGCATGTAAATGTCCAAGTCTTCTTGTCGAGAAGTACTGCTTGAAAACAATGTTCAACCAATCGGTTTAAATCATTATAAAGACAAATTATAAAAAGTATAGAATTTCGTCCAAAAGACCACTACAAGAAAATAGACTTTTAGCAGTGCTTTTTTTAGCCTTTAGCGGCGCTTTTAAGCGCAACTAAAACTTTTAGCGGCGCTTTTTAACACGTCGCAGAAAACGCCGCTATAGGTAACGCCACAATTTTTTGTGGTGTTTATTAAAAAAAAAACTCCGCTAAAAGTCACGGCTTTTAGCGGCATTTGTGGGAAAAGCACTGCTAAAAGCTGTGACTTTTAGCGGCGTTTGTGGGAAAAGCGTCGCTAAAAGTCACGGCTTTAGCGGCATTTGTAGGAAAAGCGTCGCTAAAAGTCACGGCTTTTAGCGGCGTTTGTGGTAAAAGCGCCGCTAAAAGTCACGTCTTTTAGTGGCGCTTTTTCCACAAACGTCGCTAATTTTGGCAGATTTGCAATATTTTTTTTCACCAATATCCAGCCCTTCCTGCAGTAAAATCCAACCAAATACAACAAATATAGTATAAAATGAAGCCAAAAACAGCAAATTTAGCATAAAAAATACAACCAAAAACATTAATTCTAAATGATACTTTAAATTTAACTAAAGATATATGATATAATTGTCTATCGTTGGCCTCTATGGTAGAATCAATCGGGGGCCTGAGAGGCGGTAGTTTATCCTGTGGCGGATGTCAGCGGTTCGAGTCCGCTTATCTCCAACTCGTGAACTTAGCCGAAACAAAGCTATATGATAGTACCCAATTTTTCCGATTCGGCAGTTGGTATTTAAATTTCAAAAAGTTCAAACCTTCATTAATCTTTTAATTTGAATTTTTTAATATTTTTAATTTTGGACTAATAAAAAAAATGATAGTGAGAGATATTATTAGCCTTAGTCTTATTTTTCTTCTCATGTCATGCATGTAAATGTCAAGTCTTCTTGTCGAGCAGTACTGCTTGAAAACAATGTTCAACCAATCGGTTTAAATCATTATAAAGACAAATTATAACAAGTATAGAATTTCGTCCAAAAGACCTTTTATATATATTTAAACTTGTAAATAGAAACTACAGTTAAAATCTTTTAATTAAACTTTGGAATAGCACCCCAAAAATTAATTTCATATAGAGTACTTTTAAGTCCTAATTTATTATGTAGTGTACAACTTATGAATATGTTATGATCTACCAATGGGTTTAATTAAATCAAACACCTCAAATTATGGGCTCAAGTCTAAATTTAATATTTGGCATTGCATGCAATGTGTGTAAGTCTTTTTGCCAGATCCTTACTATATGAAAACAATATTGGTTTACCACTTTGTTTTAAGTCAAGTCATTATAAACACAAAAATAAACCATTAATGAAATGGAGACTATTCATTGAAGGATTAGACAAGATGTGTTATACTATTAACAACTTTTTTTTTCAAATGAATTCCAATTCCATTTTGCTCCATCTGAATAATATTCCAATGTTGCAGTCCATTTGCCCCAAACTATGAATCAAATATAAATTAGTATCTAAACTTTAAACTTTTCCAATTAAGTCTTCAAACTATCATTAATGTTTTAATTAAATTTTTTTAATAATTTTAATTTTGGACTGACTAAGAAAATGACAGTATGAGATATTATTAGACTTAGTCTTAGCCTAATTGACATTCCATGAAAATGTCTAAATCTTTTTGCATGAAAACAATGTTTAGCAGGTTTCTTAGGTAGTTGAGATAGACTGATGGGCATAAGTTTGTGGAAATTTTGATAATAGAATGTATAAAATTGTTTTCTTCTTAACAATTTCTTTGAAAGAAACATATTTAAATTTCCATATTAAAATTCTTTTAAATTTAATTAAAATTATCAAAGACGAATGAAATTGACGATGTAACGCCCCTTACCCGAGACCGTTGCCGGAGTCGAGCACAAGGCACTACTAAACTTATTTGAGCACTTAACCAAATTTAGATAATTTATATAATATTTTTCAGACAAGCTGTCCAACTGTGTCATAGTTTCTAAATAATTCATATCTCGAGTTATAAAACTCGAAATCCAAATCCGTAAATTTTCTCTGAATTTGTACTCATATATCTACTTACCAATTTTTTTCTAGAATTTTTGGTCAAGCCAATTAGTACAGCTTATTATTTAAAATCTCCCCTGTTTCAGGGTTTGACTACTCTGACCTTTGTGTATTACGAATCAGATATCTCTCTGTACAGAGCTTCAATGACTATTCCGTTTGTCTCTAATAAAACTAGACTCAATAAGGAATCTGTACATATAAAGTATGACTTCTAATTATCTTTGTAAAATTTATGATGAATTTCCAAAGTCAGAACAGGGGATCCAAAAATCGCTCTGGCCCTATTTCACAAAAATTTAAACATCTCATAAAATATAGCTCATATACCTGTTTTGCTTCTTCCATATGAAAATAGACTCATCAAGATTCGATTCCATAATTTATTCATTATTTAATTCCATTTCTACTATTTTTAGTGATTTTTCAAATTCAAACTACTGCTACTTACCGAAAACTGTTTTAGTACAAATATTGTTAACTAGTTTATAACATCTTTACTTCAATTCATTCAAACTCTATACATGCCATATAAATCTTTAAACATAAAACAAAAACTACGAATTGATCTGAATAGTGTGCCCTGTTGTGTTGATCCGATCTACCCACTTCACTTCAAGTCAATCTACATAAAAATATTAAACACACACAAGTAAGCTTATTGAAGCTTAGTAAGCTCATAGGCATATAAACACAAATCATATCAAATATCGTACACAATCATATATCTATTAGTTTAACTATTTCATCCTCCAAATCACAATTTCATTAATAACTCATTGGAATAATTTCCATATGGCAACTCATAATTTAACTCCCTTAGGCCCATTTCTCATTTACTTCATTGTCAAATTAGGGAACAATAAGGGAATTGAGTGCTTCATTATCACATTGCCATAGTAAACCATGGACTTTCACATTGATACGCATCACACACCGAAGCCATAGCCTTGCCATGGTCTTACACGGTTCACATATCATACCGAAGCCATATCCCAGACATGGTCTTATACGGAATCACATTATCACATTATACCGATGCCATAGCCCAGCTATGGTCTTATCTGAGTCACATTATCACATTGCACCGATGCCATAGCCCAGCTATGGTCTTAAACGGCACACTTGTCACATATGTTTCGTCAACTCATCGAGGTCACGAATAGAAGCACTCAAATCCATTGTTCCTACTAATTTGTACTTTTAGTTACACATTATTCATTAGTTAATGCAAATTGATAGTATTCATCAACAATAAAATACTTTAACAATCATAATATTTTCATATCAAAACATTGAACTTTGCCATATGAACTTACGGACTAATTTGTAAAAGTCGTAGAAATTGGGGACTATTCTTGAATTTTCTCCTTTCCACGATTCGATTCGTTTTCTTGATCTATAATTATAAAATCATTCCTTCATTAGCATCAATTTCAATTCTATTTCACTTCACAATTTATGCTGTTCAAATTTCGAAATTGCACTTTTACCACAAAATTTACAATTTTCACAATTTAGTCCTTCTCAATTCACCCATCAATTGAACTAATTTTTCTCAATTAACACTTTATTTTATCATTATAAACTATTTCAAAACCTTTTATATTCTTAATTTCAACAGAAACCTTCAATTCACAACTTTTTCACAATTAGGTCCTAAATATCATTTCCTATCAAAATCACTTAATAAAACCACCTTAATATAAAATTAGAACTTAAATTTCATAATAATTCATCATAAAATTCCCTTATCCATCCAGGGTAACTTCCAATTTCACCCATAAAATCAAAAACTAATGAATTCTACAAGTGGACCTAATTGTAAAAGTCATAAAAACATAAAATTATCAAGAAAAGTAAGAATTAAACTCACATGATGTAAAATATGAAAACCAGCTTTCTCCAGACCTTCTATGGCGTTTTAGCTGAGAAAATATGAAGAAATGTCTAGATTTTTCAATTACATCATTATTTAACTATTAACTTTTATGCTATTTCCAATTTTTCCCTTGTTCACATTGTTTTCTTGCTTATTTCATACCCAAACCGTCCAGCCATTAATATTTGGGTCTAATTGCTCTTTAAATCCATCTTTTAAATACTTAAGCTATTTACTCACAATTTAACAAATTTTGCTCTATTTTCAATTTAGTCCTTTTAATTAATTAGCCATCCAAGCGTTAAAATTTTCTAACGAAACTTTAATACTAACTCAATGACACTCCATAAATATTTATAAAAATATTTATAGCTCGATTTTCAACTTTGAGGTCTCGATACCTCATTTTTGACCCGTTTGACCTAATAAATTCTTTTAATTCACTAATTTCACCATTTCACAAATTCTTCTAAATTCTTACTTGACTCATAAATATTAAATTACTATCTTGTTCAATCTTATTTGCGAATTTAGTGATCTCAAATCACCATTTCCGACACCACTGAAAATTAGGCCGTTACAGACGAGATGTCTTATATTATTTAACAATTTTTCAATTTTTTTAAAAAATTCAATTCCAATTTCATTTTTTTCAAAGTTTATCAAACCAATTGAAACACAAAAAATTTGATATTTTTTAATTTTGGACTGACTAAAAAAAATGATACTATGATATATTTTTAATATTATTAGACCTAGTCATAACCTTTTTTAGTACAATAATTTACACGCTTCCGACCCTATTGGAACAACACTTTGGCATTCCATGCACATGTCTAAATCTTTTGGCCCCTTCACTACAGCATTAAAACAATGTTTAGCAAATTTCTTAGGTAGTTGAGATGGATTGATTGACATAAGTAGTGGAAATTTTGATGATACAATTTTTCTCTTCTTAACAATTTCTTTCCAACATATTTAAATTGCGACTTCCTTAGATTTAATTTAAAAGGATAAATCTTAAAATTATATATAAACTATGATTTAATGTACAATTATATATATGAATTTTGATTTTGTATAATGTTATACATGAAATTTTGATCCTAAAAAGGATAGTTCTAAATTCAACCTTGTTGATCCACCTGTGAGGAACACTGTTGGAGTGCCTGTGAATGGACGGGCAACAATTAGATTTGTCGCTGATAATCCAGGTAAACACACTTCATCATTTCAATTACTGTGACACCTTTTTTTTGTTATTATTATTTTTCTTAATAGTGTAGCATATCAATTCTTCCCTGCATCAGGGAAACTAGTTTAATGCTCTGTTTCATTGGATAAATTTCCCTAAAAGGTATGTGTACATTGTAATAATAGTGTGAGATAGTGTTGGGCCAAAACATACTACGTTGTAACACGTAATTTCTTTCATTATATTTTAATTATTATTATCATATTATTACATACAAAGTTTAATTGAATGGTAATTTGTAACGTAATAAGACTATCATTGAAAGGATAAAGAGACAAATATAAAAACAAGTGTCGGGCTGCACTAAAACCCGGACCAACAGGTCCACCCTTTACACCCGGACCTAAAGCCTAACACGTGATTGAAAAATGCTTGTAGTCATAAGAAACTAATTACCATTTTCTTCAAGGATAACAGGAATTCTGATGGAGTCACCTACATCTTCTCCTATTTCTTTTCCCACACTTTTTGAACTTCTCAACCCATTTGTTTCCCAACTCATTCAGCACTGTATATCCAATACACAGCCCAACCACCAATCCATTAGCATAACCTATCAACGCAATTTTCCAAGTAGACATAGCATATAACCATGAATCTTCATCTTCCCCTAGAGGTGGTGGCATTCGAAGACCAACTTCATTGCATTTCCTTGACAGAGGCAGCCCACACAATTTTGGGTTCCTACGGTAGGAATCATTTGTAAATGTCATGAATTGGTTGCTTTGTGGTATGCTCCCTTCAAGTTGGTTGTATGACAAGTTCAATGCTTCCAGGAAAGTTAGACTTGAAAGTTGTGGAGGAATCTTTCCTGACAGCTGGTTTCTTGAGAGATCCAAAGATTCAAGGTCTTTTAGATTTTGAAGTGCTAATGAGATTTCACCAGAGAAGCCATTGTTGGATAAGTTCATCACTCTAAGTGACCTCAGCATTTGTATCTCTTCTGGTATTCTCCCATGGAAACTATTGTTGGAAAGGTCAAGACAAGTAAGAATTGTCAAGACCTTTTGGTAGAACATTTCAATCCCTTTGTTAACAATTGTCACAAAGTCTTGATAATAGTCCTCCCCAATGTAAACCAGCGTAGCTTTATCGCCATTTGTTATCTGCATCATTGCCTTCAAACTTTGCAAAAATTCAATGGACAAGTTGTTAGGTGTGGGTCCCACTATGTGGGAAACCCATATTTTCTGCCACATATTTAGTGTCTTTGTCTTCTTGGATTTGTCAAAAAAAAAAAAAGAGCCATTCATTTTGGCTTTTACGGGTGGTGTGGGCAGAAAGTGTGAGAGCTTTTCTATTATTATTGAGTGTCAAATTCTCAATTTAAAAGAAGAGAAAAACAGAGAGTGAGATTGAAGCTCGTTGGAGAAAAAGAGAGAATAGAAAAATCAGTTTTTCAAACTTGGTGCAGCAGTGATCAACTCTTCGATCGAAGGTCCATCCGTGGTTCGATTGAGCTGATTTTTGGACAGCAGCTAGGCGATAAGGTGTTCTTGACTTTGTACGGTCGGATTTTTCATCCGAGTCTTGTAGCGTCGGAAATACCCATTTTTCAGCAGCTACGTTTTTGGTGATGTTCTCTTAATTTCCTTTCTTTTGCTAAAGATTACATATTGTTAGCCTTGTCGGAGTTGAATGCTTGTTGTAGGCTTGATATTGTGATCTTGTAGTCGAACATTTGATGATAGTGGAGCTCTTTATCGGACTCTAAAGTCCCGTGGTTTTTACCCTTGATTTAGAGGGGTTTTCCACGTAAAAATATCGGTGTTTCTATTTATTTTTGTTGTGGTTGCATTAGTTGATTTGTGGTTGATTAAGGTTCCTAGAGAACATATTTTGTGCTATTGTGCTTGCCATAATTTTTGACAAGAGTTATAGGGAGAGAAAGAACACCGGTTGTGCTTTCGCTTTGTTTCGGTTGTTCGTTTTCTTCCCAACAAACTAGTACCAGAGCTTGGTTATTGTGTCAGATAATTATGGAAATTAATACGAGCAAGATGATTATGTTGAATGGCACAAATTATCAACTTTGGCGGAATAAAATGAAGGATTTGTTGTTTGTGAAGGCTTTGCATTTTCCGGTCTTTACTACTCAAAAACCCGATTCGAAAAGTGATGAAGAATGGGAATTTGAGCATCAACAAGTGTGTGGCTTTATTCGGTAATTTGTTGAAGAAAATGTTTACAACCACATTGATCAGGAGACACATGCTCGAACATTGTGGGAGAAGCTTGAAAGCTTGTATGCTTCAAGGTCGGACAATAACAAGTTGTTTTTGCTGAAGAAAATGATGGCGCTGAAATATAAAGAAGGAATGTCTATAGCTGACCATGTTAGTGAATTTCAGAGTGTGATGAATCAGTTGCTTGGTATGGGTGTCAAATTTGATGACGAGATTTTAGGACTGTGGTTGCTTGCTACTCTACCAGACTCTTGGGAGACCTTTCGGGTCTCGCTCATTAATTCTGCCCCACAAGGTATTATTACTTTGGATTTGGCTAAGAGTGGTGTGTTGAATGAAGAGGTTAGAAGAAGATCTCAGGGTTTTACATCACAGTCCGAGGTGTTGGTTATTGAGAACAGTGGGAGAAACAGAGACAAAGATGGAAAGGGTAGATATAAAAGGCGAAGCAAGTCAAGATCGAGATACAAGAATCTTGAGTGTCATCATTGTGGTAAGAAAGGTCATATCAAGAAATATTGCTTCAAGTGGAAGAAAGAGAACAAAGGTGGTGGTGATAAACACGATCGGAATGACGATGAAAAATCTGAGCGTGTTGCTACTGTTGCTCGTGAAGATCTATTAGTTATTTGTGATGAGAATTTGGTCAACCTAGCATGTGACGAGACTAGTTGGGTGATTGATACTTGTGCATCACTTCATGTCACATCGAGGAAGGAATTCTTCACATCTTATACTCCTGGTAATTTTGGGGTATTGGATATGGGTAATGACGATTTGGTTTCGGTTATTGGTATGGGAGATGTTAGCTTGGTGAGTAACAATGGAACAAAGTTAAAGCTTGGTGAGTAGCAATGGAACAAAGTTAACTCTCAAGGATGTCAGACAAGTATCGGATATCCGTTTGAATTTGATTTCTGCAGGAAAGCTTGATGATGAGGGATTCTGTAACACCTTCAGTGAGGGGCAGTGGAAGCTGACTAAAGGCTCCTTGGTTGTGGCTCGAGGAAATAAGAGCTCAAATTTATACTTGATGCAAGCTTTGACTTCTCGAGAAACGGTGAATGTGACAGTGAAGGACAGCTCAACTGAGTTGTGGCATAAACGACTCAATCACATGAGTAAGAAGGGGCTAAATTGTTTAGTGAAGAAGAATCAACTTTCGGGTTTGAAGAATGCTACACTGAAGAATTGTGCTCATTGTCTAGCAGGAAAACAGAGAAGAGTTTCATTTAGAAGCCATCCTCCTCATAGAAAATCAGAATTGCTAGAGTTGGTCCATTCAGATATTTGTGGTCCGATAAAAGTAAGATCACATGGTGGTGCACTTTATTTTGTAACTTTCATTGATGATTGTTCAAGAAAGCTATGGGTTTACACTTTGAAGTCTAAAAATCAAGTATTTGAGGTGTTTAAACAGTTTCAAGCATCAGTTGAAAGGGAAACTGGGAAGAAGTTGAAGTGCATTCGTACTGATAATGGTGGCGAGTACACAGGTTCGTTTCATGAGTATTGTCTGCGACAGGGAATCAGACATCAGAGGACACCACCAAAGACTCCACAGTTAAATGGGTTAGCTGAAAGAATGAACCGAACATTGATTGAGAGAGTCAGATGTTTGTTGTCAGATGCAAAGTTGCCAAGATCGTTTTGGGCTGAAGCTTTGAATCTGATGACACATGTGATAAATCATCTCCTAGTGTTCCTTTGAAAGGTGATGTGCCGGATAGAGTTTGGTTTGGTAAAGGCGTGTCATATGATCACCTACGTGTGTTCGGTTGTAAAGCATTTGTTCATGTTCCAAAGGATGAAAGATCTAAGTTGGATGCCAAGGCTCGACAATGCATTTTTATTGGTTATGGTCTAGATGGTGAGTTTGGTTATAGACTCTATGATCCAGTTCAGAAGAAACTCGTGAGAAGCAGAGATGTTGTCTTCATTGAGGATCAGAGCATTGATGACATTGATAAGACGGAGAAAGTGGATTCACAAAGTAGTGGTGACTTGATCGATGTGAATCCGGTTCCTCTAGACTCTTCACCAGATCCTATCTAGGATGATGTGCATGGTGGTGTTAGTGGTGACCATCAGACTATAGGTGACTTTGATACTCCCATGGATGATGTTGTAAATGATCAACAACAAGCACCTATAGCTCCACCAGCAGTTCCACTTCGAAGGTCTTCTAGAGATCGACGATCTTCATCGGTATTCTCCGATGAATATGTTCTTTAAGCGACGGGGAGAACACGAATGTTATGAAGAGGCTATGGAGAGTGAATGCAAAGATCGATGGGTTGAAGCGATGAAAGACAAACTTCAATCCTTGCATGAGAACCATACCTTTGAATTGGTGAAACTGCCTAAGGGCAAAAGAGCTTTGAAGAATCGGTGGGTTTACGGTTAAAGCAAGAAGAAGTCTTCATCTCCACGATACAAAGCTAGATTGGTCGTCAAGGGTTATACTCGAAAAAGGGGTTGATTTTGAAGAAATATTTTCTCTGGTTGTGAAGATGTCCTCTATCGAACTATCTTGAGTTTGGCGACTTGTTATGACTTAGAGGTTGAACAAATGGATGTGAAAACTTTTCTTCATGGTGACTTGGAAGAAGAGCTTTACATGGAGCAGCTAGAGGGTTTTGTTGCACAAGGGAAAGAGGACTATGTGTGCAGATTGAAGAAGAGCTTGTATGGTTTGAAGCAAGCTCCAAGGCAATGGCACAAGAAGTTTGAGTCTGTTATGGGGGAGCAAGGCTACAAGAAGACTACTTCTGATCATTGTGTGTTTGTTAAGAGATTCTCTGGTGATGATTTTATTATTCTTTTGCTCTATGTTGATGATATGCTTATTGTTGGTCAGAATGCTTCTAGAATTGAGAAGTTGAAACAAGAGTTGAGTAAATCCTTTGCAATAAAGGATTTGGGGCCAGCAAAGCAAATTCTTGGCATAAGATTGACACGTGATAGAAAGGCCAAGAAATTATGGTTATCACAAGAGAGGTATACTGAGAAAGTACTTCATAGGTTTAGTATGGACAAAGCTAAAGCGGTGAATACTCCCTTTGCTATGCACTTTAGATTGAGTGTTAAGCATAGTCCTTCCACAGAAAAGGAGAAGGAAGAGATGCAGAAAAGTCCTAAGAGATGCAGAAAATTCCTTACTCTTCAGCCGTGGGTAGTTTGATGTACGCAATGGTTTGCACGAGACCAGACTTGGCTTATGCCGTTGGTACAGTTAGTCGGTTTCTTTCTAATCCAGGCAGAGAGCATTGGAATGCAGTGAAGTGGATTATGAGATATCTTCGTGGCACTTCCAACATGAAACTTTGTTTCGGCAATGAGAAACCTGTTCTTGTTGGGTATACAGATTTAGACATGGCCGAAGACATTGACTCGAGGAGATCTACTTCAGGTTACTTAATCACTTATGTAGGGGGAGCTGTGGCATGGCAATCGAGACTGCAAAAGTGTGTTGCATTGTCCACCACCGAATCAGAGTTTATTGCAGCAACCGAAGCGTGTAAGGAGATGCTTTGGATGAAGAAGTTTGTGCATGAGCTTGGTTTTACTCAGGAGAAGTATGTCTGTCTTGTGATAGCAGTGCTATTCATATTGGTAAGAACTCAACTTTTCATGCTAGATCTAAGCATATTGATGTGAGGTACCATCGGATCGAGATGTTCTTGAAGCTAAGCTATTAGAGCTTGAAAAGATACACACAAATGATCTTGGTGCTGATATGTTGTGAAGGCCTTACCAAGAGGAAAGTTTGAAGCATGTTGTTTGACCTCCGGCATGGAGGCATTCCCACATAGTTGGAGGGGAGATTTGTTAGGTGTGGGTCCCACTATGTGGAAACCCATATTTTCCGCCACATATTTAGTGTCTTTGTCTTCTTGGATTTGTCAAAAAAAAAAGAGCCATTCATTTTGGCTTTTATCGGTGGTGTCTTGTGAAAGTGTGAGAGCTTTTCTATTATTATTGAGTGTCAAATTCTCAATTTAAAGAAGAGAAAACAGAGAGTGAGATTGAAGCTCGTTGGAGAAAAGAGAGAATAGAAAATCAGTTTTCAAACTTGGTGCAGCGATGATCAACTCTTGATCGAAGGTCCATTCGTGGTTCGATTGAGCTGATTTTTGGACAGCAGCTAGGCGATAAGGTGTTCTTGACTTTGTACGGTCGGATTTTTCATCCGAGTCTTGTAGCGTTGGAAATACCGGTTTTTCAGCAGCTACGTTTTTGGTGATGTTCTCTCAATTTCCTCTCTTTTGCTAAAGATTACATATTGTTAGCCTTGTCGGAGTTGAATGCTTGTTGTAGGCTTGATATTGTGATCTTGTAGTCAAACATTTGATGATAGTGGAGCTCTTTATCGGACTCTAAAGTCCCGTGGTTTTTACCCTTGATTTAGAGGGGTTTTCCACGTAAAAATATCGGTATTTCTATTTATTTTTGTTGTGGTTGCATTAGTTGATTTGTGGTTAATTAAAGTTCCTAGAGAACATATTTTGTGCTATTGTGCTTGCCATAAATTTTGACAGGAGTTATAGGGAGAGAAAGAACACCGGTTATGCTTTCGCTTTGTTTCGGTTGTTCGTTTTCTTCCCAACACAAGTCACCTGAAAAATGATTGGAACCAATATCCAATATGCGTAGCTTTGGAAACCCAAGTTCCGTGTCGATTTTTGAAACTGTGCCATAGAATCTGTTTCCTTGCAAAACAAGAACCTTCAAGGAAGGTAGCTTCTCTAACCAAAATGGGAATGTATCATGAACCATATTATTTCCAAGGTCCAGAACCTCAAGTGCTGTGCAATTGGCTAATGATCTCGACAGCTTCCCTTCCAATTTATTCCCACCTATTTTGAGTGACCTTAGTCGAGTGGCTTGAAGGAAATCAATGGATAGTTCACCAAAAAACTGGTTTGAAGCAATGTCCAATACATCCAAAGTTGGGAAACAGATTTATGTTTGAAATGTTTAATTTGACCATAAAATTTGTTTTCCCGCAATATTAGAACCTTCAGCGCAGGCAATTTACCAAACCAAAAAGGGAATGTATCATTTATCATGTTGCTTCCAACATCCAAAACCAGAAGTTGAGTGCATTTTGCTAATGATCTGGGCAACTTCCCTACCAATCTATTCTCACTAACTTTGAGAAACTGCAGTTGGGTTGTTTTTGAAAATTTTGGTAACATTCTACTGAAGTTATTTCGTTGCAAACCCAACCAACTCATAGCACTCATATTGCCCAAGCAATTTGGAATTGGGCCACTCAAATTGTTATAAAATGCATCGAAAGTGTAAAGTTGACTCATATTGTCCAAGCAATTTGGAATTGGGCCATTGAAATTGTTATAAGATGCATAGAAAGCGCTAAGTTGACTCATATTGCATAACCAATTTGGAATTGGGCCACTCAAATTGTTATAAGATGCTTCGAAATAGAAAGAGCCCTGTAAAGAAGTTGAACTCTGATTGGGTAGAAGTTGGTCCAAAGATGAGAGATGGTTGTTAGCAAGAAACAGATACCGCAAATTTTTCTTCCACACCCAGTTTGGTATTGCACCACTTATTTTATTATTTGAGAGTTTGAGATATTTTAAATTTTCTTGACTCTTTAAGAACTCTGGAAATGAGCTTATGTTACAAGAATCCAGATACAATTCCCTCAACATTGAAAAAGAGAAGTTTAAATCACTTAAGGGAAGCTGTTTTGGAAAATCAATCACATTGAAAGAAAGGTTTACCCTTGAAAGGCTGCTCTTCCACAACCAATTAGGCACAACGCCATGGATATGATTGTTAGAAAGATCTAAGTCAACCAACTTGTCTTGTGTTTTGATGAACTCTGGAAATAAACTTATGTTACATGAGGCCAAATATAATGTTTTCAACAATGGGAAAGAGAAGTTAGCATCACTTAAGGGAAGCTGTTTTGGAAAATCAATCATATTGAAAGAAAGGTCTACCCATGAAAGAGTGCTCTTCCACAACCAATTAGGCACAACACCATGGATATGATTGTTAGAAAGATCTAAGTCAACCAACTTGTCTTGTGTTTTGATGAACTCTGGAAATGAACCTATGTTACATGAGGCCAAATATAATTCTTTTAACATTAGGAAAGAGAAGTTTGCATCACTTAAGGGAAGCTGTTTTGGAAAATCAATCATATTAAAAGAAAGGTCTACCAATGAAAGATTGCTCTTCCACAACCAGTTGGGCACAAAACCATGGATATGGTTGTTAGAAAGATCTAGAGAACCCAACTTGTCTTGTCTTTTAATGAATTCTGGAAATTCAGTAAGGTTGCACGACCTTAAGCTTAGTCTCTCTAATTGGGGAAAAGTAAGACTTCTGTTGTCGCTTTCAATTAACAAGCTTGTGTTGAACAACATCAGATCCCTCAAGTTATTCAGTCGGACAGACATGTCAAGCTTCATAAAACTAAAGCTATTGCCTTCAATATAAAGCCATTCAAGCCATGGAAGTTGAAGGACTGACTTTGGGATTGGTCCTATTAAATAATTATTGCCTATATATAATTCTTCAATAAAAGAAGAAAATGCATTGGGGAAGTCATCGATTTTCCCAACCAATTGATTTTCTCCAAGATACAGGGTCTTCAATGATGGAAGAGTGAATAAAGAATAATGTATTGATCCAGAAAGCTTGTTCCCCCCTAGATATAGGTTGACCAGCTGACTAAGATTTGCAATTGACGATGGAATGGGTCCAAAAAAATTGCAATAAGAAAGCTCTAAATATGTCAGGAACTTGAGATTACCAATTGAGTGGGGTAGTTTTCCACTGAAATTTGTATGAGAAAGCGACAAACTCTGTAAAGCATTGTTTGCTGGAAATTCTGGCAACTGACCCATAAGTTGGTCATTGCCTGAAATGTCAATGCTTTGAATTTTTGGCAATAAGAGAATTCCGGTTGGAAAATGCCCATTCAAATTGCAATCACTCAAACTAAGAGAAACCAAACAAGAGGAATTTACCAAGAAATTGGGAGGTAAATAAGATATTGGGTTCCCATCAAGGATAAGTTTGGAAAGAAAAGAGAGTCTTGAGAGTGAAGAACATAATGGACCTTTCAAACCGCAGGACGATAGACTCAACACACGCAGGTTGGAAAGTACAAGAGATGTGGTTTCACACCATTTAGCACTTTGAGTTGAAATGTCCACACTATCCAAACAAAGCTCTGTGAGAAACCTCAAATTCTTGATTAATGTCTTGAAGTTTGGTTTCTCTAATTTAAGAGGCTGTTGAAGTTCAGGATGTAGTTCATAATAGTTGTACATGAAATTGTATGGGTCGATAATGGTGTAGTATCGCAGATAACAAGAATCTTGATTCGATAGGTCAAGAGAGACTAACCTCGTTAAGTATGAGATTTCCACTGGAATTTGGCCATGGAAACATGAGCTTGAAAGATTGAGATGGGTTAGATTTTGGAGTTTGTCAAACCCATATGAAAACAGAGTGGTATTAAAGTAGTTTCCAGCAAGATTAAGGCGCCGAAGACGATGGAGATTGAATATGGAGTGAAAGCTGCCTGAAAGGTTTTTGTAACTAAGATCAAGACCAATGACATGACCATAAGCATCACAAGTAACTCCTTCCCAAGAGCAACAATCAGTGTTGGGATCCCAAAGCTCGAATTTGGAAGAGAAAGTAAAATTAGGGGCATAGTAAAGATGATGTTGCAATTGCGTGAGAGGAGATCTCTGGTCATCAAGACATTGCGTTGGGAGATGAGTTTGAGGAGGTGAAAAAGACAAGAGAAGAGGAAGGAAGCATGAGAAGAGAAAGAGTGAAATAGGGGAATGAAGAGTGTTCATGTTGGGTGGGTGTGAAGGAGGATTGTGTTTGGCATACAACTTATTTATACACAAATGTGTAGTTTCCATAGAACAATGTTTACGAGTGATTGGCATTGCATGCAATTTCCAAGTCTTTTTGCCTAATCAAGACTCCATCAAAATACTGTATCGCCAGTTTAGTTAAGTCTTTTTGGTCAATTTTTTCCAACTTATTAAAGCAAGGGATGATAATTATTATTATTATTATTATTATTATTTAAAGCATAAATTATTTATTGTTAGTAATAGAAATAAGTGGTTAAATTCACACTTAATTTGCCTTACGTCTTTCTTTCTTTTTCCATTTTGTTAATTTTAATTTTAAAGAATGAGATTTTAATATTTTATTTATCTCATTTTTCTTATTGATGTTACAAATATTTGAACTTTAGATTATTTTAAAGTCGGGTAAATTTTATCATTTTTATGTTATATATAATTATTTCTACATCATTTAATTTTTTAAATAAAAATATTACAATTTAATTTTTTAAGTAAATTTTGTTATAGCACAAAAAATAAAAATTAACTTACTTAAAATATAAAATCAATTTGTTAATGAGTATCGAACTTGTAAATATGTTATGATTTATCAAAGGGTTAATTCACCTTATATCTCAAAACTATACATCGAATTTTAAATTGATCCCTAAACTTCACGATGTTCTAATTAAATTCGTAACGTTTTAATTTGAAATGTTTAATACCTTTAATTTTGGACCAGGAAAAATGATAGTACGAAATATTATAGGACTTTTAAGTCTTTAAGACTTTGGCATTGCATGCAAATATCTAAGTTTTTATTGCACAAAAACAACGTTCAACCATTGTTTACGAGTCAAGTCACATTATAGATTGATGGACACAATGAGTGGAAATTTTGACAATAGAATATATAGAATTTTTCACTTTTGAAAAATACATAATTAAATTCCAGTTTTGAAACTTTCTTAGAGTGTATATCGGTGAGAAATTTGGAGAAATATTTTCATTTCTATATTATTATTTAATTTTAATATTTTATTATTTTTATTATTAAAATATTTACAATTCGAGTTCAAGTTAAATTTTATAATCTGAATAACTCGAATTATTCGAACAACATATTGATGTACATACTTCTTTGATCCCTATCAATTTTAAGAAATAATAAATTGATCTCTCTCAACAAAAATTACAAAATAATTTAAAATAATTTAACTTATAATTTAAAATCAATTTGTTAATAAGTATTGAATTTGTAAATATTTTATAATTTATCAAATAGTTAACCTACTTTATATCTCAAAATTATACATCGAATTTTAAATGATAATGATTTAAATTGAATTTTTTAATATCTTTAATTTTGGACAACTGCTGTGTCTCACATGCTAGTGAGGTCAACTGCTGGCGGCACTCTAGTATAATCCTAAGATAATAAGATTTCATGCAAATTACATGTAAGAGAACATGAGCCACCTTAAACAAGATGTAGATTTGCTTCGGTGATAAGCCTTTGCACCTTATGCATACCCTTTCTGTACTTTATGTTGGCAATGCACGTTTTCTTTTCCATAGAATCGATAACAAACTGCAATCAACATGCCTTACTGTCTTCGTAGACCATTAGCCTGAAAATCAGAACATGAAGCTTCTTATTTAACTACCAACAATCATGTCTTTCATATGCTTAAACTTAATTCAAGCGTAATTAAAGAAGGTGTCAAGGAAAAGATAATTATTTAGAAACTTTTACCATTGTTTTCAAAGATAACGATCTTTGCTTGAGCTTGTCCTGTTTCAAAGAGGCACATCTAGCAGTGGTGTCTCTTTGCAGAATCACTCTGTTAAATGAGGCTTTCATCAGCATCAACTCATCAAAATGTTTGGGTAGTCAATTAAATGAAAAGGATTAAAATTTCGTTAGGAATTGTAATAGGTGTAAAAGTTGCTAGAGTGATTAAATAGCTTATTAGTCTAATGAGAAAGGATATAAAAGGCAATTAGACCCAAAAGTTATTTGGGCTGGGTATGAAATCAGCAGAAAAATTGATAAATTAAGGGTAAAATTGGAATTTTGCAAAATTAACTAAATAAAACTAGGACTAAATAGGAAATATCTAGATTTTTCTTCATTTCTCTTCAATTCCAGCAGCTAAAAACGCCATAGGAGGGTTCTCTAAGCTGGTATTTCATAATTTTTGCACCAAGTGAGTTAATCCTTGCCTTTTTCTTGTAATTTTTGTGTTTCTAAGACTTTTACAACTAGATCCTACTATTAAATTCATTAGTTTTTGATTTCATGGATGAAATTTAAAGTCACCATGGTTGAGTGCTGTAAGTTTATGATGAAATAGAATGAAATTAAAGCTTTAATTTGTTTATGAGATGATTTTATTAGGCAATTTCAATGGAAATTGATTTTTGGGACCTAATTGTGAAAGTGTTTGGAATTAAAGTCTATTGCTGAAATTCTGATTCCTAAAGGTTGTAAACTAGTTTAAGGTGATAGAATAAAATGTTAATTGAGAAAAATCAGCTCAATTGAGAGGCTAATTGAGTAGGGACGAAATTATCATTTATTAAAAGCTTAGGGGAAAAATGGTAATAAACAGCTTGCACTAAAACAGTCTGGACAGCAGCAGTAGACTAACTTTGAAAAATCACCAAAAATTGTAGGAATCGAATTAGAAGATGAAAAAAATATGGAATTAAAGCTTATTGAGTCTAGTTTCTCATAGAAGAAATATTGTAAGCAATGGATTTGTAAATTTTGAGATATAATGAATTTTATGAGACAAGGTCAAAATGAATTCTGGTTCCCCTGTTCTGATTTTGAAAAATTATAAAAAATTGAATAAAAATAATTAGGGACTTAAATTTATATGTATAGAATTCTGAATGAGTCTATTTTTAATAGAAACAAACAAGAACATCATTTGAATTCTGTATAAAGAGATAATTTATTTTTAGTGAAGAAGGGTCAGAACTGTTAGACAACAGAACAGGGGTGACTTTGAAGAATAAACTGTACTGATTGGCTAAACCAAAAATTCTGAAAATTTTGTGGTAAAAATATATATGAGTCTAGTTTCAGGAAAAATTAACTGATCTTAATTTGGAGTTCCGTAACTCAAGTTATAAATAATTTAGTGACTATGACTCAAGTAGACAGCTTTGAATGAACTATAAATAATAGTTGAATTATAGAGAATGTTGCATATGAACATGAAATGTATTAAATTGATAATTAAATTTATTTATTTAGATCCAGAAGATTCAAATCTGAAGCTAGATCGAGGAAAGGAAAAAGTTCAGGATTAATAGATTTTCTTGTTTACAAACAAGTATCAAGGTAAGTTCGTGTAACTTGAATTATATTCTTAAATGCTTGAAATGCATGTTTTTGATATGAATATGATTTGAATGTTCATTGTATGAAAATTTATGAAACATTGATATATTTGATAAAATGGGAAGAAATCCGTTTGAATGAAAGGAAAATTCGATGGATCTCTGAAAAGGAATTGACGGTAAAAGGATCTAGCCGGACGGGTGATCCTATCTGATATAGCCCTCCAGAAGAATATGTGTAAAATGGATTTAGCCGGACGGGTAATCCGAATTAGGTCTGAATTTAGCTTTGGATGGTAATTCAGATCCAAGCTCATTAGAGTAATTGTCGTTGCGAGGATTTAGCCTGGACTGGTAATCCCGACAATACTCTATGAGTTTATATTGCGAGGATTTAGCTCGACTGGTAATCCATTGCAAGGTTGAGGTTCATGAGTGTGCTCTCGAAATAGAAATGTGCGCACATGAATATGAATTGACGGACCCGGAATTGTACACTAAAAGTGTACCTCTGAAAATCCATCGAAATTCCGATAAATTCAACGGGATAAATATGGAAAAATAACAAGGAAATGGAAATCATGGTATTGACGAGCTCATCAATCATAGTATATATTATTGGTACATGGAAATTATTGTACTAACTTGAATGTTGAGTTTGTGCATATTAGGGTAATAATGCATTGAATGGATATATGGATGTTTATTGTATTGTATTGAAAATATTAGGTAAGTATAATTCTTATTACATGAGCTTACTAAGCACAAAGTGTAACGCCCCCACGCCCGAGACCGTCGTCGGAGTCGAGTATGAGGTGTTACTAAGCTTAATTTAACATATTTAGAACTTTGGATTATTTATTTCTACATTCGCAACTTTTAAGCTACTTGCATCACAGTCACAAGAAAAATCATATCTCAAGTTACGAAACTCGAAATCAAGATCCATAAATTTTACCTGAATCTAGACTCATATACCTATCTACTAATTTTTTTCTAGAATTTTTGGTTGGGCCATTTAGTACAGTTTATTAGTTAAAGTTACCCCTATTTCAGGACTTGACTGGTCTGACCTCTGTTTACTACGAACCATATTTCTCTCTGTAAAAACTTCATATGAATATGAGGTTTATTTCTCCTGAAACTAGACTCAATAAGGATTCTGAGAATATAAAATAAACTACCTAATTATATCTTTACAATTTATGGTGAATTTCTAAAGTTGGAACAGGGGATTCAGAAACTGCTATGACCCTGTTTCACTAAAATTATAATATCTTCTAACATATAATTCCTTTTCTTGTTTCATTTATTTCATGTGAAACTAGACATAATAAGCTTCAATTTGATATGTATTCCATCACAAAATTCAATTTCTATGATTTTTAGTAAATTTTAAAACTCGCGTCAGTGTTGCTGCAGTATCCTGTTTATGGCAAATTTCATCCCTTTTGATGAGTTTTTATACACTAAGTATCTTATTAATTTTTCCTTATCATCAAACATAATCTAAACTAACCATTTTCATAATTTATCATTATCAAACATTTCCTCAACCATTCCATTACCATACCATAAGATCATTTACACAAAATAGATATATTGCTATACATGCCATACTTAAATTTACAAGCCTTTACCAAAAGTCTTCCGGATAGTGTGACTGAGCCTTCGACCTATCCCGACTCCTGAGCTGGCTTGGCCAAAACTACAATGAGTAAGAATGAGGGAGTAAGCATAAATGCTTAGTAAGCTCACATGCAAATAGCAAGTAACATAACCATATAAGCAAACATAAAACATCATTTGCATAATCATCACCAAGACATTCATATCACCTTTTCATTTATCATCTTACCATATTGTTGTTATATCGAGTTTTCAACCCGAGGGTTAAGTACATACCTGTTCAAAGTATCCATTTCACAACACTTACCAATACGTCCCTTTACATCTCAAATATTCCTCCATTTGAGTAGAGCTTTACCCGTTGAACACATAGGAATATAATTCGGATACATGGATAACTTGCACATAAGTGCCATATATGCAATCAAGCAATCATGTAACCCGCCCATAAGCGAACTCGGACTCAACTCAACGAGCTCAGGCGTTCGCATCCATAAGTGAACTCGGACTCAACTCAACGAGCTCGGATGCCTAGTTACATCTCACGAACTCGGACTCAACTCAACGAGTTCGGACATTCGCATCCATAAGTGAACTCGGACTCAACTCAACGAGTTCGGATGCTCAACCATCCTAGTGACATGTCACTTTTATCCTAATCTATTCCTAAGGTTCAAACGGGCTTTTTCCTCGAACACTTATCCTTGTCGTCTTCTGTAGAATGCCGAAATCAATACTCGGTAACAATTATATTTAACAAGTAGCTCACATAATTTACATATTATTTGAAAATTAACCACAAAGCATACATTTCATAATAAAATTCAGCATAACATATAATTAACATCAATAACTTAAAAATAACAATTATGCTACTTTATTTACACATGAACTTACCTTGGTACCAAAATACAAGGATTTTGCAATCTAGTCCACAATCTTTTATTTTCCTCGATTGAGGTCGATTCCACGTCTTTCTTGATCTAAAATAACACATTTAGCTTATTTAATACTCACATTATTAAATTAATCCTTAACTCAAATTTTGGAAAAATTACAATTTTACCCCTAAACTTTTGCATATTTACACTTTTGCCCCAAAGCTCGTAAATTAAAATTCAGCCTATTTTCTTATGTTTTACAACATGCTGATCACTTTTCTCTTCTATGGCAACATCAAATTCTCACTCTAACATGTACTTGTGACTATTAGGTATTTTTACCGATTAAGCCCTTTTACTCGTTTTTGCTTAAAATCGAGTAGTACAAGTTGTCTAACATAATTTAAAACTTCATATTCTATCATAAAACATCAAAATACACAAATTTCACCTATGGGTATTTTTCCAAATATAAACCCTAGGTTAAATTATTGCTAACATAAGCTTTATCGAGTTATCGGTATCTCAAAAACGTAAAAATCATTAAAAACGGGGCTTGGAATCACTTACTATGGAGCTTGGAAGCTTGAAACAAACCCTAGCTATGGAGAACCCTTGAAATTTTGGCCTAATGAAGAAGATGGACAAAAATTGGCTTTTAATTTTGTTTTTAATTCATTTTAATAACTAAATGACCAAAATACCCTTACTACTAAACTTTCCAAAAATTCCTTCCATGTCCTAATTTTGTCCATGAACTTAAAATTGGTAAAATTGCTATTTAAGACCTCCTAATTAATATTTCAAAGTAATTTCATACTAAAAACTTCTAGAATGCAAATTTTGCAACTTATTCAATTTAGTCCCTAACTTTAAATTAAACTCGTTATGCCCAAAATTTCTTCACGAAATCTTCACACAATTATGCATTCATATCATAAACCTCAAAATAATTATAAAATAATTATTTCTATCTCGGATTTGTGGTCACGAAACCACTATTCCGATTAGGCCCTAATTCGGGATATTACACAAAGTGCTTACCCCGTTTCCTTTTTCCCTGTTTTATAGTGTTAAGAGCTCGAAGGACGGATTTGGTCGGAGACACATCACACTTTCAACCTCAGGATTTCAGTATATAAAGAAACTTTATTTTGGAAATCAATGGCATGTATAAGCTAACAAAGTAAATGTTAACGTGAAATGAATGTAAAGTTAGCCATTAGTATGGTTAACAAACCTGGTTATAGATATGTGATGACGTTATCTTATATAAATGCATGAATCTATCATGAAAATATGTTGAATTGAAAAAAAAAATTAATTCGTAAACTCCGGTAATGCCTCGTACCCTATTCCAGCAATGATTACGGGTAGGGGTATTACACTTTGGCTTCATGCAGGCCAATTTCCAACACTCCTCCTTGGCTTGCATGCTACAAACTCTTATTCTTTAAGCATTTTCTGATGATTTTATTCACTAAATCATTTTTCTCATCTCCTTTTGCTTCCAAATCTCTTTGAAGGTCCTCGACCATTTGCTTCAACTCCAATTTTTGATTCTCCATTTCATTCAATCTTTCGGATGACTTTTGTTTTTTTCTCTCAAATTGCAATTCCAGTTTTGCTTTCTGGATATGAAGGGATTCCAACTGCTGCTGCAATGTGTTTGCCTCATCCATTAACCTCTGTACTTGATTTGATGCCTCATCACCTTCAAATGTAAATTTTTCTTTCAACAGAGCCTTCTCAGCTTGCTACGTCTCCTTCTCTTATAGCAAATTATTTTCCTGAGCAGTCAAGTTCTTCACACCAGACAATGATTCACTGTTATCATCCTCAAGTTTCTTTGTGAGAATAAAAATTTCTTTTTCTCTCTTTTCTAGCATTATTTTGAGTTCTGAAATACGGGATTGGGTCCTAAATTTTGTTCTCCTAGTTTTTCTGTTTCACTTGCTTTGTTCTCTAACTACTCCGCCATATCTCTGTTAGTTGCCTGCAATGATTTCAACTCAAGTTCCAAGCTAGTTACATGTACCTTTAATTCTTTTATCTGAGCAGATGATTGGTTCCCATACATATCATGCACCTCTTTGAGTGCCAAAACTTTCCTTTCTTTCTCAACTGAATTAGTGAAATTTTCAACCAAATCTTCTTTGGTTAGCTGAGCCATTGACATGTAGTTGGCATGGCTAAGCCTCTTGTGACACAGCTTGGATTCATCTGCAGCAGCTGTGTAGGCACTATCTGGACTCTTATTCCAGTCCACAATAAAACTTTTTTCTGTCATAGCTACTGTCATGAGCTTGGATCCACTAGGATCACTAATCAGGCATTCTTTGCCTTTGAATACAACTGAATAGCCCTTCTCAAACAGTTGAGCAATGCTAAGTAAATTTCTATTAATTTCAGGTACTAACAAGACATTTGTAACAAGTTTAGTACCTGTAGGAGTGTTTATCAGCACATCTCCTTTACCTTCAACTTTGATGAAGTGTCTATTTCCGACCTTCACATTTGTTTTGAAGCTTCTGTCAATTGACTTAAAATTGTCAGCATCAGGGGTCATGTGGTTTGTGCAACCACTGTCTATCAACCATCCATTTGTGGCTTTTCCTTTTGCAGCTGAGTAAGAAACTGCAAAAACTTGTTCTTCTTGGTCATTTTCTTCTTCTACTACTTGAGCTTCAGCTCTTGGCTGTTGGGGTTGGTTGTATCTTGGTCTGCCCTTATTTTTGCAAACCCTTTCTACATGACCCATCTTCTTGCAGAATCTGCACTGTACATCAGGCCTAAACCAACATACTTTACCCGGATGACTTACCCTTTTGCAGTGTGGGCAGGGTGGATAGCTTCCTGCACCATCTGTTTTAGGCTCGTTTGACCAGGTATTCTTGCCTTTGTAGGCAGAGGTACTCCAGGCAACTTTAGCCTTAGCTTGGAAAGCACCCTCCTGATGCTCCTCCATTCTACTGCTCTCCTTTGTTCCTGAGCATAGAGGGCATTAATAAGCTCAGTTAGGGAGATTGTTGCCAGGTCTCTCGAATCCTCTAGGGATGAGATCTTAGCCTCATATCTTTCGGGCAATGTTGAGAGCACCTTCTCCATAATACTTGTCTCATCAAATTGCTCACCAATGAGCCTTATGGTGTTAACTACAGCCATGATTCTGTCAGAATACTTCTTGACAGTTTCTTCTTCCTTTATCTTCAAATTCTCGAACTCCCTTCTCATATTCAACAACTGCTGCTGCCTTGTCCTCTCTGTGCCTTGGAACTCCTCCTTGAGTTTGTCCCAGGCTTGTTTTGGTGTTTCACAAGCCATGATTCTAGTAAAAATTACATCAGAAACACAGTTCTGAATGCATGACATGGCCTTGTGCTTTTTACTTTTTTCTTCAGAATATTGCTTCATTTGAGCTACTGTTGGATTTGCTCTCAATGGTTCTGGTTCAACATCTGAGTTAACCACCTCCCATAGATCAAATGCCTGGAGGTAGGTTCTCATCTTGACTACCCAAATGTGATATCCTTCTCCATTGAAAACTAGAGGTGCAACTGGTGAGAAGCTTGATGAAGCCATCAGTATGTGATCCAACTATAACAGGTCCTCTAAGAAATGAGCTCTGATACCAATTGTTGGTGTTAGACACACTTTAACCGGATGAAGTAAGAACTTCAATCTAGACTTTAACAGCAACGTATTTTACCCGGATAAAGAATGAAGGAAAAATGCTTGGAGTTCAAGCTTTGAACTACTGCCAGAAAGGAAGAACAGAATTTTGAAGGCAAAGAAAGATGGAGCATATGGAAGAAAATCTGATGATTTCATTCAAAATAAACTTTGGCTCAAAGCCATTACATATACCAGTCATTGGCTGGTCAAAAGATCAACAAATTCATCACCTAAACACTACCTAACTCCACTTATTACATTGGAACTAGGTGATATTACTTGCACACTTAAACAAAGCTGGTAACCAGCTCTTTGACTATCAGGTTACATCAACTTGTCATCCAAACATAATTCAAAATGAACTAAATTACATAAACATTGTTAAAAGGTAACAAAATGGAACTGAGATGAAACAGAGTATTAACATCTCCTGTTGCATGTATTTTACCCGGAAACTTATGTGTAAAAAATTCTTGCGTACATGAGCTGCATGGAGGCCAACTTTTCTGGTTCAAGATGCATACTTCACCCGGTAATAGTACAACAATTTGATCTCTTTTCTTTTCTTTACAGCTGCATGCATGGCTTGGGCTGCTTCTTGAAACTTTGGCTTCTTCACATGCTGCATGCAGGCCAATTTCCAACAAATTCTGAACTAAGAGTAAATTCATATTAAAGAAGGCTTGGAAAAGCCATGATCCTTGTTTATAATAGCATTATTGGCATGAAAGTTCAATGCTAGAGACAAATTACGTACCACAAATGGCTGTGAATTGAAGCAAAAATGTATCTCACAAGGGAGATTCTTGATATTAGATTTTGCATATCAAGTATGCTGCTCATCTTCAACTCAAGGATATGACATATAGTCTCGTAAATCTAAAACATGGAGTTTTCTTTTTTCATGCAAATGTCTAATTCTTTTTGCACCATTTTCACTTCATGATTTTGAATAATTAGTGAAAGATAATGGTTCTTGCAGTTTTTTAATTTTAGTTATTAATATTTTTATCACTTTTCAAAGATAAATTAAAGAAGTGCTTTAGGTTGTTTGCCAACTCTGGAAAGCACACCACATTGTAAGACATCATTTAGAATGCAAAATTAGTTCACCGAGTCCCTTAGTTTATATCCATTGCTTTGCATTCAAATATAAACTAGCTTTTTATTGTTTGAAATGGATTTGAAATATAAACAATCAATTTTTTCTTTAAAAAATCATTTAATTGAACATTGTAAGTATTAGTTAATTCAACAGAGTCCCATTAATTATCTGATTTTGTATTCAAAATCATATAATAAACATATCGTTGTTAAATAGCTGGGTCTAGATTTCATTTTTTTAATTATCCAATCCAAGTGTTCTTATTGATGCCAATGCCAATGTTTCAGATGCTTAAAATATTTGGGTTTGGATTTTTATTTTTTTCATGTATTTGATGCTTAAAATATTTTAAATTTTATATCATAATTGTTTATATATAATTTAAATTTTTAAATGTAAGTGTACCATTAAAATCTTTTAATTAAACTTTGGTATAGCACCCATAAAAAAATTAACTTATATGTGAAATCAATTTACCAATAAGCATTTTAGTCCTAATTTATTAATGAGCATGCAACTTATGAATATGTTAGGATTTATCAAAGGGTTAATTCACTTGATGTCCCTAAACTATGGATTATATTTTAAATTGAACTCTAAACTTCAAAAAAATTTAATTGAATCCTCAAACTCTAAATCACATTCTAATTTGAACTTTTTAATTTTGGATTAACAAAGAAAATAATAGTGTGAGATATTGTTGGCCTTTGGCTAACATTGGAAAGCATACCAGATTCTAAGACGACATTTCTTTCATTATATTTTAATTCTTTTTTTTATCGTATTATTACATACAAAGTTTAATTGAATGGTATTTTTTAAAATAATAAAATTATCATTAAAAAGATAAATAGACTAGCAGAAAAACAAGTGTCGGGCTGAACTAAAACCCGAACCAACAGGTCCACCCTTTACACCCGGACCTAAAACCCAACACATGATTGATAAAATATAAAGCTAATGTCTCTTTGGAAGAGCAAAGGGTGGGAGTAGCAGCATCTGTGCCTCTTTACACAATCAGTCCAATGTCCATCAGATAAGGCTTTCATCAGCATCAAGCCACCAAATCTCCTCAGCTGTTAGGATCATTGTTAGGATCACTGCCTAGATTCTTCATGTACCTCATAACCGTTCATTCCATGTCTTGGATCAAGTACCTATGCACTTCAACAAGGTAAATTTGTCATTGCTACAAGAACAAATACAATATGATATGATATGATAATGAACTTTGTCAACATATATTAAGAGAAAAAATGCTTGTAGTCATAAGAAACTATTACCATTTTCTTCAAAGATAACGTACCTCCTAACTGGATACTCCATGTCCTGCATTGCTAAATGGTAACATAAAATTACAATAGAATCTGAAAAATGAATGTCAATGCTACAAGTACGATATGACAGCGAACTTGGTAAAGAAAGAAAAAATTGAGTTTATGCAAACCATTATATATATCAACAACTATCTTTTCAAATTAGAAAGACTAATGCTTACCAGCTAATTTTGAAACAAGAATTCTGATGAAGTCACCTACATCTTCTTCTATTTCTTTTCCCAGACTTTTTGAATTTCTCAACCCATTTGTTTCCCAACTCATTCAACACTGTATATCCAATACATAGCCCAACCACCAATCCACTAGCATAACCTATCAACGCAATTTTCCATGTAGACATAGCATATAACCATGATTCTTCATCTTCCCCTGGAAGTGCTGGCATTGGAAGACCAACTTCTTTGCATTTCCTTGACAAAGGCAGCCCACACAATTTTGGGTTCCCACGGTAGGAATCATTTTGTAAATGTCATGAATTGGTTGCTTTGTGGTATGCTCTCTTCAAGTTGGTTGTTTGACAAGTTCAATGCTTCCAGGAAAGTTAGACTTGAAAGTTGTGGAGGAATCTTTCCTGACAGCTGGTTTCTTGAGAGATCCAAAGATTCAAGGTCTTTTAGATTTTGAAGTGCTAATGAGATTTCACCAGAGAAGCCATTGTTGGATAAGTTCATCACTCGAGTGACCTCGGATTTGTATCTCTTCCGGTATTCTCCCATGGAAACTATTGTTGGAAAGGTCAAGACAAGTAAGAATTGTCAAGACCTTTTGGTAGAACATTTCAATCCTTTGTTAACAATTGTCACAGAGTCTTGATAATAGTCCTCCCCAATGTACACCACTTAGCTTTATCGTCATTTGTTAAATGCATCATTGCCTTCAAACTTTGCAAAAACTCAATGGACAAGTCACGAAAAATGATTGGAACCAATGTCCAATATCGTAGCTTTGGAAACCCACGTTCGTGTCGATTTTTGAAATTGTGCCGTAGAATCTGTTTGCTCATAAAACGAGAACCTTCAAGGAAGGCGACTTCTCTAACCAAAATGGAAATGTATCATGAACCATATTATTTCCAAGGTCCGAACCTCAAGTCTTTGTGCAATTGACTAATGATCTCGGCACTTCCTTCCAATTTATTCCCACCTATTTTGAGTGACCTTAATCGAGTGGCTTGAAGGAAATCAATGGATAGTTCACCAGAAAACTGGTTCGAAGCAATGTCCAACACATCCAAATTTGGGAAAACGAATTTATGTTTGAAATGTTTAATTTGACCATAAAATCTATTTTCCCGCAATATTAGAACCGTCAAGTAAGGCAATTTCTCCAACCAAAAAGGGAATGTATCATTTATCGTGTTGTTTCCCACGTCCAAAACTTCAAGTTGAGTGCATTCCGCTAATGTTCTGGGCAACTTTCCTTCCAATCTATTCTCACTAACTTTGAGAAACCATAGTTGGGTTGCTTTTGAAAATTTTGGTAACATTCCACTAAAGTTATTTCCTTGCAGATCCAACAAATTGAGAGCATTCATTTTGCCTAAGCAATTTGGAATCGGGCCGCTCAAATTGTTATGAGATACATTGAAAGTTCTAAGCTGACTCAAATTGCAAATAGGTCTAGCCAAGGAGTTTTGTGAAGAAGTTAAACTCTGATTGGGTAAAAAATGGTCCAAAGATGAGAGATGGTTATTTGCAAGATTCAGATAATACAATTTTTTCTTCCACACCCAGTTTGGTATTGCACCACTTATTTTGTTATTTGAAAGGTCGAGATATCCTAAATTTTCTGGACTCTTTAAGAACTCTGGAAATGCACTTATGTTACAGGATCCCATACACAATTGCCACAACATTGGGAAAGAGAAGTTTGCATCATTCAAAAGAAGCTGTTTTGGAAAATCAATCACATTGAAAGAAAGGTCTACCCATGAAAGACTGCTCTTCCACAACCAATTAGGCACAATACCATGGATATGATTGCTAGAAAGATCTAACTCAACCAACTTGTCCTGTGTTTTGATGAATTCTGGAAATTCGGTAAGGTTGCATGACCTTAGCGATAACGTCTCTAATTGGGGAAAAGTAAGACTTCTGTTGTTGCTTTCAATTAACAAGCTTACGTTGATTAGGTCGAGACCCTTTAAGTTCTTGAGTTGGACAAACATGTCAAGCTTCATGGAACTGAAGCTATTGCCTCCAATATAAAGCCATTCAAGCCTTGGAAGTTGGAGGATTGACTTTAGGATTGGTCCTGTTAAATAATTATTGCCTATATATAATTCTTCAATAAAAGAAGAAGATGCATTGGGGAACTCATCAATTTTCCCAGCCAATTGATTGTATTGGAACCCACCATTCTTTGAAAAGTCAAATGGGGTGGGCACCGAAAGTAGAAAGTAATATTGGTTGGCAAGTTGGGTTAAAAGTTGGCATGGGATAATTGCAATTTTGGTCCCTAATTGTATAGGGACATTGCAAGTTGATCCTTGAACCTCAACTATAAATAGGCCTAACCATTTCTTACTTTCTTCATCCCATAATTGCCATTCTCTACTTAAGGCATTATTCTCTCTCTATTTGTAAATTTCACTTGTAATTTTGGAGTGAAATATATTTGGTAGTGCTCGAGGGCGTAGGCAAAATTTCTTTGAACCTCGTTAAAATTCGTGTTCTTTATTATTTGTTTTGCATATTTTGTGAATGTGATTGTAGTGATTTATTGTGCTATTAAATTACGATAGAGGATATTCGCTAGGAAAGACTTGGTATTTAAGTGATCTTCGTGATCTACCTCTCTTTCTTGGGAATTGAACTTGGTGTGATTTTTCAGTACAATAATTTTACTCTTTCACACGCTTCCGCACAACAATTGGTATCGAGCGATTCGTACTTGGGAATACGACCGTTTACGGTACTATTCACGATATCTGACACTATTCACGATATAATTACTATTCACGATATCTGGCACTATTTACTGAATACTGATCTTTGTTCACGATACGATGAGTTGGGATTGAGGAGAAAAATGGCAGCAGCATCGTCATCAGCAAGGACTACTGTGACAAATGCAAAATTTGAAGTAGAGAAATTTGACGGTACCAATAATTTTGGTATGTGGCAATGTGAGATCTGGATGTCTTATGTCGCAAGAGCTAGATATAGCCCTTGAAGAAAAACCGACAAGATGGATGACAAGGAGTGGGCCAAGATCAATAGACAGTGTGGGTACAATCCGCCTATGTTTGGCCAAAGAGCGTAAGTACTCATCATGAGGGAGACATCGTGAAGAAGTTATGGGATACACTGGAAGAAAAGTTTCTAACGAAAAGTCTTGAAAATAGGCTTTATATGAAAAAGAAACTTTATCGATTCACGTATGCTCCGGTATGTCGATGAATGACCATGTGAACTCATTCAATAAAATTTTAGCAGACTTGCTAAATTTGGATGAGAAATTTGAAGATGAAGACAAGGCATTATTGTTGTTGAATTCCTTCGATGAATATGATCATCTTACCACCACATTGCTTCATGGGAAGGACACGATCACATTTGATGCGATCAGAGTGCGTTGTATAGATCGAGACTCGAAAGAAAGATAAAAGAGATCACGAGATACAACCGCAGAAGTCTTAACAGTAAGAGGTCGTTCACACAGCAGCAAATCTGGTAGAAGGGGAAAGTCCAAAGGGAGACCCGCCAAAGATGAATGTGCCTTTTGCCGTGAAAGAGGGCATTGGAAAAAGAATTGTCCTAAGCTACAAAAGGGCAAGGCTATTTCTAATGCATGTGTAGCGGAGCATGATGAGAAGTCAGACTTTAGCTTGGTTGGCATGGCAATGGCATGTCAAACGGATGAGTGGATTTTGGATTCAGGATGTACTTACCATATGTGTCCTAATAAGGACTGGTTTTCTAGTCTTAAAGAGCTAGAAGGTGGAATTGTTCTTATGGGCAATGATAGTGCTTGTAAGACAATGGGAGTGGAGTGCAGTCCAATTGAAGAATCACGACGGCTCAATCCAAGTCTTGACAGATGTTCCCTACGCACCTAGCTCGAAGAAAATCTCATCTCATTAGGGCCCTAGAATCTAAAGGGCTCACAATCACTTTGAGAGATGGATTACTAAAAGTAGTAGCTGGGCAATTGACGATGATGAAAGGCACAAGAAGAAATAACTTGTACTTTTTAAATGGAAGTACAGTTATTGGATCAACATCAACAATTTCTACAAAAAATGTAGATTCAGAGGCTACCAGATTATGGCATATGCGATTGGGACATGCTGGTGAAAAAGCTTTGCAGACATTGGCGAAGCAAGGCTTGTTGAAAGGTGCAAATTCTTGCAAAATGGAATTCTGTGAACATTGTGTTCTGGGCAAGCAGAAGAGGGTAAAATTTGGTCCAGCAATTCACAATACGAAAGGAATTCTGGACTACGTTCACGATGATGTGGGGACCTACCAAAGTAGCTTCTTTGGGAGGTATGCACTATTTTGTTACTTTTGTTGATGATTATTCAAGAAAAGTATGGGTGTATCTAATGAAAAGAAAAAGTGAAGTTTTGGATGCATTTCTGAAATGGAAGAAGATGGTGGAGACTCAGACTGGTCGAAAGGTCAAACGACTTCGATCAGATAATGGTACTGAGTACAAAAACGATCCATTTCTACAAGTATGCCAAGATGAGGGCATTGTGCGACACTTCACTGTTCGGGATACACCACAGCAGAATGGGGTGGCAGAACGCATGAATCGAACTATACTGGAGAAAGTTCGATGTATGTTGTCCAATCTTGGATTGGACAAAGAATTTTAATGAGGCGATTACATATGCGTGCCATCTAATTAACCGCTTGCCATCACCGCAATAAATGGAAAAACTCCTATGGAGATGTGGATGGTAAATCACATCGATTATGATTCTTTACATGTATTTGGTTCCACTTGCATATTATCATGTAAAGAATCTAAGTTAGACCCAAGAGCAAAGAAAGCATTATTCTTGGGTATAACGATAGAGTAAAAGGATACCGTCTCGGTGTCGTAATACAAGGAAAATTGTTTTCAGAGAGATGTGACTTTTGATGAATCAACCATGTTGAAGTACAAGGATTCACAAAGGATGACAAAACCAGAGTACTTTGCAGCAGTGGAGCTTGAAAAGGTTAACGATGATCCAACTAATATTGGAGGGACAAATAATGAAGAGGTTCCTACCCAAGAACCTCTACAACAACAAGATTCAATTGCATATAGAAGGCCAAGAAGAGAGATTCGTAAGCCCTCGCTCGCTTTGATGATATAGTGGCCTATGCACTTCCAATTGCAGATGATGATGTTCCTTCTACTTACACGTATGTAGTAACCCCGATGGTGTAAAGTGGAAGCAAGCAATGAATGAAGAAATGCGTCTCTTCATAAAAATAAGACACAGGAGTTGGTGACACTACCCAAGGAAAGAAGGCAATTGGATGCAAATGGGTATATGCAAAGAAGGAAGGATTTCTGATAAAATTGAAATTCGATACAAGGCTAGATTGGTAGCAAAGGGTTACGCCGAAAGAAGGAATAGATTACAATGAAGTGTTTTCTCCAGTTGTGAAGCATTCGTCTATTCGGATTTTGCTAGCCTTGGTTGCGCAATATGATCTTGAACTAGTTCAGCTTGATGTGAAGACCGCGTTTTTACACGGTGATTTGGAAGAGGAAATCTATATGACTCAGCCAGATGGATTCAAGGTTCTTTGGGAAAGAAAATTGGGTTTGCAAACCGACAAAGTCGCTTTATGGATTGAAGCAATCTCCGGCGATGGTACAAGCGATTTGATCAGTTCATGAAAGGGCAAAGGTACACAAGAAGTAAATTTGATCATTGCGTGTATTTTCAGAAGCTACAAGAAGAAACTTTCATATACTTGCTCTTATATGTTGATGATATGCTAATAGCATCTAAGAGCAAAGTTGAGATTGAAAGATTGAAGACTCAACTCAATCTCGAGTTTGAGATGAAAGATCTAGGAGAAGCTAAAAGATTCTCGGCATGGAAATATGGAGAGATAGAGCTCATAATAGAGTTAGCTTATCTCGAAGCGATTTGAAAAAGGTACTACAACGAGTTTGGCATGAACGAAGCGACAAAACACTGTAAGTACCCGTTGGCTTCTCATTTCAAGCTTTCGCACAACTATCTCCTTCGACGAATACGGAATGAGAATACATGTTGCAAGTTCCGTATTCTAATGCAAAGGTAGCTTGATGTATGCAATGGTGTGTACAAGACCGACATTTCACAGGCGGTTAGTATAGTGAGCGGTATATGCATAATCCGAAAAGGACATTGGCAAGTCGTGAAATGGATTCTACGGTATATTCGAAGACCGTGGATGTTGGATTACTTGTTCAAGCGGGATAATACACTTGGTAAAGGTGTTATTAGATACGTTGATTCGACTATGCGGTGATTTGGACAAGCGAAGATCAACCACCGGTTATGTGTTTACACTTGCTGGAGGACCAATAAGTTGGAAGTCTACACTACGATCTCAGATTGCATTGTCAACCACGAGCCGAGTACATGGCATAATAACAGAGGTCAGAAAGGAGGCTATTTGGTTACAAGGTATGGCTAAAACCTTGGGGTTGGTTCAGAGCATATTAACGTGTATTGTGATAGTCAAACCGCTATTCATTTAGCAAAGAATCAAGTCTATCATGCACGCATACAAAACATATCGACGCACGATTCCATTTTGTGCGGAAATTATTGAAGAGGGAAAATTTGTCTTCGAAGATCAAGACTGCAGATAATCCCGCAGATATGATGACCAAGGTGGTATGACAACCAAGTTCAAACATTGTTTGAACTTGATTAATATCCTGCAAGTTTAACAGTTGAAGAAGGCACTATCAAGTATTGTTGTCAAAAGCAGAAGAATTGTGTGAAGATAAGATTATCCTAATCAAATCTTCAAGGTGGAGATTATTGGAACCCACCATTCTTTGAAAAGTCAAATGGGTGGGCATCAAAGTAGAAAGTAATATTGGTTGGCAAGTTGGGTTAAAAGTTGGCATGGGATAATTGCAATTTTGGTCCCTAATTGTATAGGGACATTGCAAGTTGATCCTTGAACCTCAACTATAAATAGGCCTAACCATTTCTTACTTTCTTCATCCCATAATTGCCATTCTCTACTTAAGGCATTATTCTCTCTCTATTTGTAAATTTCACTTGTAATTTTGGAGTGAAATATATTTGGTAGTGCCCAGGGGCGTAGGCAAAATTTGTTGAACCTCGTTAAAATTCGTGTTCTTTATTATTTGTTTTGCATATTTTGTGAATGTGATTGTAGTGATTTATTGTGCTATTAAATTACGATAGAGGGATATTCTGGCTAGGAAAGACTTGGTATTTAAGTGATCTTCGTGATCTACCTCTCTTTCCTGGGAATTGAACTTGGTGTGATTTTTCAGTACAATAATTTTACTCTTTCACACGCTTCCGCGCAACAGATTGTCTCCAAGATACAAGGTCTTCAACGATGGAAGAGTAAATAAAGAAGAATGTATTGATCCAGAAAGCTTGTTCCCCCCTAGATATAGGTTGACCAGCTGACTAAGATTTGCAATTGACGATGGAATGGGTCCAAAAAAATTGCAATAATAAAGCTCTAAATATGTCAGGAACTTGAGATTACCAATTGAGTGGGGTAGTTTTCCACTGAAATTTGTATGAGAAAGCAACAAACTCTGTAAAGCATTGTTTGCTGGAAATTCTGGCAACTGACCCATAAGTTGGTCATTGCCTGAAATGTCAATGCTTTGAATTTTTGGCAATAAGAGAATTCCGGTTGAAAAATGCCCATTCAAATTGCAATCTCTCAAACTAAGAGAAACTAAACAAGAGGAATTTACCAAGAAATTGGGAGGTAAATAAGAGATTGGGTTCCCATCAAGGATAAGTTTGGAAAGAAAAGAGAGTCTTGAGAGTGAAGAACATAATGGACCTTTCAAACCGCAGGACGATAGACTCAACACACGCAGGTTGGAAAGTACAAGAGATGTGGTTTCACACCATTTAGCACTTTGAGTTGAAATGTCCACACTATCCAAATAAAGCTCTGTGAGAAACCTCAAATTCTTGATTAATGTCTTGAAGTTTGGTTTCTCTAATTTCAGAGGTGGTAAATAATAATAATAACCATTTCTCCAATAGTAATCATCTTGATAAGATAGATCAAGAGAGACTAACCTTGTTAAGTGTGAGATCTTCATTGGAATTTGGCCGTGGAAACATGAGCTTGAAAGGTTGAGATGAGTTAGATTTTGGAGTTTATCAAACCCATATGAAAACAGTGGTATTAATGTTGTTTCCAAAGAAGATTAAGGCGACCAAGACGATGGAGATTGAATATGGAGTGAAAGTCATGCCTGAAAGGTTTTTGTAACGAAGATCAAGACCAATGACATGACCATAAGGATCACAAGTAACTCCTTCCCAAAAGCAACAATCAGTGTTGGGATCCCAAAGCTCGAATTTGGAAGAGAAAGTAAAATTAGGGGCATAGTAAAGATGATGTTGCAATTGCAGCAGAGGAGATCTCTGGTCATCAAGACATTGCATTGGGAGATGAGTTTGAGGAGGTGAAAAAGACAAGAGAAGAGGAAGGAAGCATCAGAAGAGAAAGAGTGAAATAAGGGAATGAAGAGTGTTCATGTTGGGTGGGTGTGAAGGAGGATTGTGTTTGGCATACAACTTATTTATACACAAATATGTAGTTTCCATAGAACAATGTTTACGAGTGATTGGCATTGCATGCAATTTCCAAGTCATTTTGCCTAATCAAGACTCCATCAAAATACTGTTCCACCACTTTAGTTAAGTCTTTTTGGTCAATTTTTTCCAACTTATTAAAGCAAGGGATGATAATAATATAATAATTATTATTTAAAGCTGATGTCATAATGCATAAATTATTTATTGCTAGTATTAGAAATAAGTTGTTAAATTCAAACTTAATTTGCCTTGTGTCTTTCTTTTTTGTTAATTTTAAATTTGAAGAATGAGATTTTAATATTTTATTCATCTCATTTTTCTTATTGATAAAGTAAATTTTAATATCGATGTTATAAATATTTGAACTTTAAATTATTTTAAAGCCAAGTAAATTTTATTATTTTTATGTTATATATAATTATTTCTACATCATTTAATTTTTCAAAAGGTTAATTCACTTATATCTCAAAACTATACATCGAATTTTAAATTGATCCCCGAGCTTCACGATGTTCTAATTAAATTTGTAAGTTTTAATTTGGAATGTTTAATACCTTTAATTTTGGACCAGAAAAAATGATAGTTTGAAATGTTATAGGACTTTTAAGTCTTTAAGTCTTTGGCATTGCATGCAAATATCTAAGTTTTTATTACACAAAAACAACGTCCATCCATTGTGTACGAGTCAAGTCACATTATAGATTGATGGACACAATGAGTGGAAATTTTGATAATAGAATAGAATATATAGAATTTTTCACTTTTGAAAGATTCCTAATTAAATTCCAGTTTTGAAACTTTGTGTATATGGGTGAGAAATTTGTTGAAATATGTTCAGATCTATATTATTATTTAATTTTAATATTTTTATGTTTTATATTATTAAAAATATTTACAATTCGAGTTTCGAGTTGAATTTTATAATCTGAATAATTTGAATCATTCAAACAATAGATTGATGCACATACTCCTTTAGTCCTTATCAATTTTAAAAATTAACAAATTGATCTCTCTCAATAAAAATTACAAAATAATTTAACTTATAATATAAAATCAATTTGTTAATGAATATTGAATTTGTAAATACGTTATAATTTATCAAAGAGTTAAATCATTTTATATCTCAAAATTATACATCAAATTTTAAATAATAATGGTTTAAATTAAAATTTTTAACATCTTTAATTTTGGACCAAAAAATGATAGTGTGGAAATATTTTAGGCCTTAAGTATTAAGTCTTTGGCATTGCATGCAAATCTCCAAGTAATTAATACTGCACAAAAACAACGTTGAACCATTGTGTACAAGTCAAGCCTTAGCTAGATTGATGGACACAATAAGTGGAAAGTATGATGATACAATGTATAGAATTTTCCACTTTTGAAACAAACATATTTAAATTTCAGCTTTCAAACTTTTTTAGACTCTATTTGGATGAGAAATTTGAAGAAAAATTTCATTTCTATATTTTAAAAATTCCATTTTAAACATTAAATTGGTGTACATACTCATTTGATCTCTGTCAATTTTAAAACTTAATAAATTGATCTATCTCAACAAAAATTACAAAATAATTTAAAATAATTTTAAAAAATTAAAATATTTTTAAATTTCAAAATATTCATAAAAATTTCAAAATTACAATAAATTTTTTATTATTTTGTTTTGAAAAATTTTCAAATATATATATTGTTTCAAATTTATGTGCTCTAACACAAAATTAATTATACCATAAAAAGATTTCAATTTGACATTAAATTTTTAATTTAACTCGATTCAATTCAACTCTAATTTCATTTCACTTTACTTAACTTAAAATTTTTAAATAATGAATAAAACTCGTTAACTCGATTAACTCAAAATTTTCTCGCTCGATTTGATCAAACACATACATCTAAAAATGGGACGGAGATAATTTGCTATTAACATGTTTTTTTCTTTGGCATGCATACTAATGAATGTTGATGTCTTTTTGCCCCATTTTGACCGCGCGATTTTGAATCATTTGCAAAAAACTTTGAACTCACTATAAACTCAAAACAAAATTCTTCAGCTGACTATACATTATGTACATACATACATATCATATATGTATAGTTATAGATGATAATGTTTTTTATATACCCTATAATTTTGACCAGTTACCACTATAAACACAGGTCAATTACATAAGACCTCAAAAATAACACTAAAAACTAACAATTGTTTGATTTATTAGTAGAGAATTGGGTTTTTAGTTCTAATGATTAAATATCAAACTCAAACATATTATGAAAAAATAACAAATAGAAAAACAGAAGGAAACTAAAAAACCTATTTCTTAAACATTTTAGTAGCAACATTTCACATAGACAATGTCCATAAACCTCAAATTTAAAAAAAAATTCCTAATTCTACTTTTGTTTGTCTCTTCTTCTTTTTTTTTTTTAATCTTTCTTGTACGAAACTAAATGCAAGAAAGCTAAGGATTAGAATCCAAATGCGAATTCCAAACCTGTAGGGCTGACTATCTAGATTCGGAGACTGTATTTGGTTCAGGAGATGTATAAACAGGGAGTCTGCCACTGGAACTTTTTCCCATATCTTTGGTTTTGTGAAGGAGGAATGTGCCTGCTAAAATTGTAATAAATCCACATAATTCTGTTGTAATCTCTGTCCCGCCTTGTGAATTCCAATCCTTTAAGAAAACAAAAAAGAAAAAATACATTATTATATACAAAAACACAAGATCTTTGTAAGTAGGATTGTATAGGAATTAAGTTTGATCCGTTAGTTTATTTTTTTGTCTACTTATATTCACGTTTATTCATATAAACTAAATAAATGTGTTTGCGATGTTCATGAAAATAGTCAAACATATCTCCATGAGAAGGTTAGTCAAGCTCAACAGTAAAAAACAAAAAAAAACAAAAAAAAAAAAACTTACCTTAAACATGATAATGCTGGCAATAATGGTGAATGTTGTGAACATGACATAGTAAACAGGACATACAACAGCAGTATTAAAGGTGTCTAAAGCCTGCAAAATTTTAAGCTTTTATTACCATCAAGAATAACAACTATAACATAAATTTAGAGTTAATCATCACATTAAATTAAGAATATAAGCTTGAAAGAAATTATTTTTAAAAAAAACACACATTTATGCTTTTGTATCCTATAAGCAACTTAATAATGAGTAACTTACAATGTTGATGTCCAAATTACTAGTAGCGCCAAAACTTGTAAAGCGCTTAACTTACGTATTTCAACTTTCAGTTTCATTAAAATACTCTTGTCACACACACACATATACATATATATATCTAGACTCTTGTATGGGAATAAAATCCTTTATATACATGGAAAACAGTTAAAAAATAAAAACCTTCATGTCTAATATGCCTTATTCAACATTCAAACAAAATTCGAGTGACACAAACTAAACCAATATATAATTACGCTCACTGACAAAGGGTAATGAAATCTAAGTCTCATCACTCACCTTGTTCAAGTAATTTATTTGCAGAAGACAGCAAAAGATCACAATTATTGTGAAAATCCATGTTTCGAAGTATTTAAACTGATTCATTCCTCCAAACGACAGCTTCAGCGCGATTCCTACTGCTTTAACACCCATTACCTATGAGAACGAAAAGATGGTCGTTAAAACAAACGTATTGTAATGCAAGTTGAATATGGATATGGAATCGATACAGATATATTCATTTTTTTTCTAAATTTTTCATGCATTTAAAGAATCTTTGAAGATTCATATCCTCATAATGATATCCTGAAGTGTGTGAGATGAAAAGCTTCAAAAAATTGAAGAATAAATATAATATAAATTAAAATAAAAATAAAAGAAGAAGAAGAGAAAGAGGAAGAGGAAGAAGCCTTAAAAGTAATCAACAAACCGTAAGAGATCCCATGAGAGAGCAGATTCCGATATAAACTACCAAATGGGTTTGGCCATAGCGTGGAACATATCGAAAAATAAGCACTGCTACCACAGCCAAAACAACCCAAAAGTATACAAGGAATCCTATCAACGCAAAAATGCATATATTAGTTCAGCATAAGTGTTGGACACAGATCCTTCAAGAAAAATAAAAACTCAAAACAACATAGGTTATTTTAAGGTAAATCTTAAAGAATAAGTAGCTATATTGGAATGTTCTTACATACCTGGCTCAGTTGCAAGATGCCATACTTGTTTCACAGATTCAATATGTCTCTCCTTGGGAGCATGTAAGACAATGGTTGTAGAGCCAACTACGCAAAGAGCACATCCAAGCATACCAAAGATGTGTAATCTCTCTTTCAAAATAAAATGTGCTAGCACTGCACTGCATAATAATGTTTTCTTCATAAAATTAGTCAAATCTACAGGCCAATCCCATCCATCAATGGCAAACATGTTTCTCCACGTGCCTTCATAAATAAATATGCTATGTTACTCGAACTTGAGTGTGAATGTTGGAGGCAAGAATTATCCAACATGGGTATATTAAAGTTTTTTCAATTCTTTAAATGTATTTAGAAGGCCACATCCCTGTATCTTGTCCAAATGTGTTGAACACAAATCTTAGACATGAGTCCTTCAAGAAAATGAGTAAAAGCAACATAGAAAAAGATGTAAGCTTATAAACACCATTTCTTATATGAGCATGAACGCAACTGGTTTGTTAAATGACTCTCATATTTTTAACTAACAGAAATGGAACTTAATACATACCTGAAAATAATACTTAAGGCTCCCAATGGTGTTACAAGAATTGCAGGAGCATACGCATAAGCAGCGAAATTAGCTATCTCCCCGATTATCACTGTAAAATTAAAGCACATTAACTTAACTCAAGCAGCTATATCTGGCAGTAAGGAAAAAGATGCTACAGTAAGTAAACATGCAGTATAAAAGGCCATAAATAACGTTGTTCAGACTCTTCATTTTTTTAAGCATGTGTGTTTGACCATCTTGTCCAAGACATATCTAGATAAAGATAAGGGACATAACCCTTCAAATACACAAAAAAGCTTCATATTTTTCAACATAACAATCTCAGGCATATACTCATACCCAACACTCACACCTGGGTCTGAGTAAAATAAGATCATAACAACCTAATACAATTATCTACTTTGGCACACTACTGCCCTATGGCATTGCATACAGATTTGCTTTGATGATAAATTCCTTGAAAACTGAAGAAAGATTCATTGCTATTTTTCCCTCTGCCTTTTAACATTTTTTCGCAGATTTGGTATTATCGTTCAAGTAAAATTCTCCTATTCTACAGCACTTCAAAACACATCTAAAAGCAAACAGATTATTTTCCTTCAATTTGGTTATTCACTTGAACGGACAAGATCTATGTTACTTGGACTTGAAGAAAAGTGTTGGATATTAGCATTAATACAACTTAAGTATTGTTGATCATACATGTATATCTATACAACTATTCGGGTGTTAAACACAAATACCGAACACAAATAATTTAGAGTGTAAAAAATTTGGTGCGAATTTCCAACAAAGGCAGCTACAAAGCATGTCATTGTCTACATTATTTCGACTTTTGCTTTCATTGAAGTACCAATGGACGACAGAGACACACATGTCTCACCCATATCCATATATATCGAAAACCATAAAAAAAAACTAAACATATTCATATTGATCGCATATCCATTAACAAATTATCCTACAAACAAAGGACCTCCTTAATCTCAAAACTTCATTTCTTCAGAAATTCCAACTAATTCTCATCAATTACAATTCACAACTTAAAAACAGAGAAACAAAAATGATAAGAAATCAACAAAATTAGAAGTGGATTGTTGAACTTACTGGTTATCATTCCAGCCCACCACCAAGGTTCATACAAATAAGAGTGTCCTCCTTGCCCTAATATCAGAATTTTCAGATATCAATTAAAAAAACACTTGAAATTAGACTCTAATTCAAATATTTTAACAAAATTAAAATCAGCAAAAATTCAAAGAGAAAGCAAAGAAAGAAACCGGCTCTTGGTCCCGATGATCCAGCTTTCTTAAGACCCTGTTTCTTGATAATAAAGCTAGATCCAATAAAAACGCTCGATGAAACAGCCAAAATGAGGCCACGAATATTGTCCATTGACATTCCTTTCATCTTTCGTACCAAAAAAAAGAAAAAGACTTAAATCTTCTTGCGCAGGGCCAAGATTTTCAATCCAGATATTCCTATATCCAAATCAAATCAAAATATCACTAAACAATTCTGAAAAAAAAAACACTTTGAAAAAGCATGATTCTTTTAACTTATATATACCTTTTATTCAACTTTTTCTTGGCACACTGCAAAATTTTTTTAAAATGAAAAAAGGAGAGAAAACTAGAGATTCATATCATAATAACAATCAAGAATTTGAAGAGAAAATAAAAATAAAAATAGTGAATTTCTTGAAAAATATATTCTTTTCTTTGAAAAGAAAACGAATTGCATAGAGAAAAAGAGTTGTAAAATAAGCTAAGTTCGTTACTTAGGTTTACACAATCGTTGCAGAAACAAACTACTATTTTATATCGCTTCCGAATCCCGCGTTAATCTCTTTTTTTCACTCATAGTCCTTCATTTTTCATCATTTTGCTAATTCTTTTGTTTTTTTACAATGTTTTCAAAATTGGGACTGATGGTAGAACAAATCAGACCACTGGTTTTCAGTTCAATCGGTTTGCTTAATTTTTTCGGTTTAATTGTATAAGTTATTTTAAAATTCATAAAAATTAAAAATAGAAAAAAATCAGTTCAATCGATTTTTTTATCACGATTCAACCGTCAATTCAACAAATTTGTGAGTTAGTCAATCCAACCCTTTATTCTAGTCCAATACCCTCTAATAGTTCATGATCTAACCAGTTCAGTCCAATTCTAAAAACAATAGTTTTTTTAATAAGAGACAATGTTTAAAAAAAGGATAAACTACCAAAATAGTCACATTTGTTTACCTCAAGTTACATTTTAGTCACTTGTATTTGAAATGTTACGTCTTAGTCACTTACGTTATTGCATTGTAACATTTTAGTCACTGAACCATTAATTACTGTTAGCGGTGTAACGGTAAGCTGACATGTCACGTTAAATCATCATTTCAAACAAAAAATTTAAGTTAATTTATACAATTGGTCCTCATAATTTTTCATTTAGAGCAATTTAATTTTTTTATGTTCTTTTAACGTTTCTTTTTTTTTTTCTTTTTTTTTCATTCTCGTTTGCTTCTTCCTCTGTTTTTTCCCTTCTCCATTTCTTTTAACATAGTTTTACTATGTTTTTCCATTTGTTAAAATTAGTCCCTGTACCATTTTTTTTGAACAATTTATTTTTTTCGAGTGAGGCGAGCTTGTGAACTAGTTTTAAAAAATGGAAAACATAGAAAAACTGCGTTAAGAGAAATGAAGAAGGGAGGAAAACAGAGGAAGAAACAGAAAAGAATGAAAAAAAAAAGAAAAAAAAAGAAAGTTAAAAGAACATAAAAGAAAAAACTAAAATGCTCAAAATGAAAAAATATGGGGACCAATTGTACAATTAAGCTAAAATTTTCATTTGAAATTATTATTTAAAGTGCCACGTCAACTTACCGTTACACCATTAATGGCAATTAATGGCTTAGTGACTAAAATTTATAACATGATAACGTAAGTGATTAAAATGTAACATTTCAAACATAAATGACTAAAATGTAACTTAAGGTAAACAAAAATAATTTTTTTTATAATTTATGCTTAAAATTTTGTTTAATTATGCTCTTAGTTCATGTACTCTTGAAGGCTTTAAAATTTAGTTTTTCTACTTTTAATTTTAGAATTTAAAATTTCTACTTAATTTAAAAATAAAGTCTAATTAATAACTCAATTAATTAGCTTTCATTAAATTTGAATATCTTTTATTAATTCAACTTTAATTTTCAAATAAGAACTTACCATATATTATATATAACAAACATCAATTAATAATGTTATTAAATGCACTTTATGATTTAAATCGACAATTATAAAAATTAAATTCTTAAAAGTAAAAATTCACTAATTAAATTTTGAATATCTAAAAAATATAAAAACTAAACTAGAAATTTTATTAAATCTTAAAAAAATTCATGTCTAAAGTAAAATCAATGAATTTTTCAAATCATCGAGCCAATCTCCAACTACAAGATGGCAATGGTTATAAACTTACCCAAAAATACACAGTTGTCTCGTTAGACTATTTAGTAAAAATGTTAATCTTACCAATAAGTACATTACACTTTCAATGAAAGAACTCTGATTCAAAACGTGAAATAACACTATTAAAAATAGTTACAAATTTTAAAGAGATTAATTTTTCTGAAATATAAAAAAAAACACAAAAAATACATTCATCATACTAAAACAATCGTAGAGATTGTAGAGGTTAGGGACTTGCCCTTAGCTCTCCCAATTGCCCAATTCAAACTTCTTGTCAAGAATCACGTTGTGCTTGAAGCCCCTTAGCTCTAATAAGTGATCCCTCAATTCAACATGATCCTTTTTTTCAGTGTAATTAGGTATTTTCACTAAATACATTGAAAAAGTTAGAAGGCGTAATGTGGTATCAACCTTTTAATTTATCCATAGTAGTCCTTGGTAGTACAACGTGTCATTAAATTTTGGGAGATCACTTAAAATTTTAAAATTTTAGGATTTAATATGAATTTTCAAAAATAATAAGGTTTAATTGAAATTTTCAATATTTTGTGAGGACTAATGAAAATTTTCAAAAATATTAAAGGGTCTACTTAAAATTTTTGAAACTTTTCAAAGACATAATTAAATTTTTAATAAATTTAAGAATTTAATTGAAATTTCAAAAAATTTAAAGGGTATAATAGAAATTTTCTAAAATTTTGAGAGCCAATGCTCCTCCAATAACTTTTACCTCTTTTAACCCTTCTTGTTAGTTTTATGGATCATAACAAGGTAAAAATATTTCTTTATCTAGAAGGTTGGATATTTTCTAATTGATGCGAGTTATTTATAAACTCGAATTATATTATCTTTTTGGACATAATCTCTAATAAAATGACATCTTTATTTATGTATATTTAGACATAATCAATAAATTGATTGATTATAATATTTTTTTAATTATATCCTTTTGTATAAAATAACTTAGGTAAAATATTAATAGGGTAAAAAAGCATTTTGAGTTTTAAAGGAAACAAAATTCCTAGTTTTTCCTCTTAATTGAGTAAAAAAAATTTAAATGTTTAAATTAGGGATCAACTTGTTAGGAGTTACTTATATAAAAATCAAAACTTTCAAAATGGTCATATAAAGGTATGACCTTGACAGAAATGCTCAAATAAGGGCTTTTTACACACTTTTAACTTAGTTTGTAGTAAAAATTAAGTAAATGTTGACGTATTTAAAATAAAACAAGTGATAGTTGAATTAGATATTGCTTAAAAAGAAAATAAAAAAAGAAACATAATTTGAAACATGATATACAGCATTTGAAAAGCTTTTTATTTAAGCACTTTTGTAAATGTTAAGTATTTATATGACTATTTTGAAAATTTTGATCGTTATGTGAATAATCCATTGATCCTCCTTTCCTTTCGTTTTGATCCTTTTATTATACTCAAATTTAAATTTAAATTTTTGAATTTTAATTTAGCATAATTTATTCAATTTTTTAAATATCATTAATTAATTTAAATAATTAATAGTTAACTATTTCTATTAACTTAATGACATAATTATTTTTGATAACACCACTTCTAACAAAATAAAATTTATGCTAACATAAGGAGTTAAAAAAGAGCTTGTCTAAACATCATGTGATCGTGTGATGGTGAAAGATGTTCACCATTTTAAGTATGGGCTGAGTTTAAGTTGTACTAATTGTGTTTGTTTTTTGAGCTTTTAAAGTTATGATTATTTAAATTGGATCGAACTGACTGGAATATCGGTCTAGAAAGGCATCAAACTAGTTGACCTGACTGATTAAATCAATTTTTTATTTTATTTTATAGGTTTTTGATGATTTATTTAATCTAACAATACAAACAGTGGCCTGAGTTATGAGAACCTAGCTTTAGAGTATATTTTCATATTTAATTTTTTACTTTATAATTTGACACAAGCAAATAATTAACCCAAAGTGAAATGTGGAAGTACCGTACTAGTAACATTACAAAGTAGAGACAAAATTATAGAAACTAAATCCCAAATGTTTACATAATAGAGGGACCAAAGCTAAAATTTGACCAATATTTTTTGTTTATTCGAAAGGTTTATAATTAAATCCCGCTTTTGCCCCCCATCGCATCGCTTTCAGCCCTATGTATGTACATATATTCGTTATCCGCCCGGCTTCGCCGTCGGATCCCAGATTTGCAGCATAAGGTAATGCCCCTTCCTTTTTTTTTTTTTATATATTTTCTTACATTTTCCTTAATTTTCTTTGCATCCAAACATAGCCTAATGGACTCCAAAAGTTATCAAATTATGAAAAATGGAATCTCAAATGCTTAATTTTAACGTATTTTTCTCCCTTTTTAGCTTCGAATTTAAGGTTTTGCTTCACCTATTCGGTAGGTTCTCTTTCTAGGGTTGCATTCGAATTGAAAATTGAAATTGGTACAGTTTTTAGTTTTGGAGTTTTCTAGGATTATTGAAGTACATCAGATCGCTTTTTTTTTTCCAATACTTGAAATGGATTTGGTATTTTTAGATTTTAGAATTTGGGTAATTGCTAATTTTATTTTTTGACTTTTAGGTCTTTAGGTTTTTTTAAATTTGATGGCGGATCGGACCTCAGCTGCTCCAAAGCCTATATGGATGAAACAAGCTGAAGAGGCCAAGCTGAAAAGTGAGGCTGAAAAAGCTGCCGCTGCTAAAGCGGCTTTCGAAGCCACATTCAAAGATGTTGATAAGGGCCGTAACAAGGATGTGGTGGCAGCTTCATCGGATAGTGAGTCTGAGGACACCAATGACTTGGTGGACAAACCGGTTGGACCTGTGGATCCTGCTAAGTGCATGGCAGCAGGACCAGGAATAGCTGGTGGCACGGCATGTGCAGCCTCCACCTTTATGGTGGTAACAAAGGATGCAGATGGGAGGAAAGTGCAGAGTGGAGGTGCGCAGATTAAGGTGAAAGTTTCGCCAGGTGTGGGTGTTGGGGGTGCGGAACAGGAGGGCATTGTGAAGGATATGGGAGATGGGACTTACACGGTGACTTATGTGGTGCCCAAGAGAGGGAACTATATGGTGAACATTGAGTGCAATGGGAAACCCATCATGGGCAGCCCATTCCCAGTGTTCTTCAGTGCAGGTAACATTGTTAAGGCTACGTCTATTCATTTTTAATTGTATCTTTTGCTATCACTTGTCATGTAAATTTTTCTATATTCGTTAACCCTATTTAATTGTCCTATATAATGTAAATTTCTTAATGTTCAAGTAGTTGAAATAGTATTATTTACCTTGTTCGTTGTGAAGAAGCCTCACAAATTGGAATGAGAAAATTTCCTGATGTGGTTCTCATATAATTTTGCCCGCTGCCATCTAACTTGCTGTTGAATTTCTGTTATTGTTTAGTGTTGAGATGTTTGACTTCACTTTCGGGCATAGCTTTTGATTGCATTCTTAGTGCTCATGGTGCAGATGTTGAATTTGTTATAATGCAGGTACTTCTACTGGAGCTGTACTAGGGGTGGCGCCTGCATCCACATATCCAAATCTAGTAAATCAAACAATGCCCAACATGCCAAACTACACAGGATCTGTTTCTGGAGCTTTCCCCGGCTTGTTGGGTATGATCCCAGGTATTGTTTCTGGTGCTTCAGGTGGTGCTATTTTACCAGGAATGGGGGCATCTCTTGGGGAAGTTTGTCGAGAATACCTCAATGGCCGTTGTGCTAAAACTGATTGCAAATTGAACCATCCTCCCCACAATTTGCTGATGACTGCTTTGGCAGCAACAACCAGCATGGGAACTCTCAGTCAGGTTCCTATGGCACCTTCTGCAGCTGCAATGGCTGCTGCTCAGGCTATTGTTGCTGCTCAGGCCCTTCAAGCTCATGCTGCTCAGGTGCAATCACAAACTCAGTCAACCAAAGATTCATCTGGTACTGTTTATACTATCTTGCTTTCAACTGCGTCATTTCTTTAATTTACTTTCCAAGTCCTATATATTTCCTTTTTAGCTAAGTGTCCAACCTCACAGTTATCTGCTCCTTGTCAGACTCTCCTGACAAAGCTGCAAAGGGTGATGCATTGAAAAAAACCCTACAAGTTAGCAATCTTAACCCACTTCTCACAGTGGAACAGTTGAAGCAGCTTTTTAGCTTCTGTGGTACAGTTGTTGAGTGTACAATCACTGATTCAAAGCATTTTGCATACATAGAATATTCAAAACCAGAGGAAGCAACAGCTGCTTTGGCATTGAACAATATGGATATTGGTGGTCGACCATTAAATGTGGAAATGGCCAAAACACTTCCTCCGAAACCTGCTATTTCATCCTTGACTTCTTCATCTCTGCCTTTGATGATGCAGCAAGCTGTTGCCATGCAACAGATGCAATTCCAGCAGGCTTTGCTTATGCAACAAACATTGACTGCTCAGCAGGCAGCTAACCGAGCTGCAAGTATGAAGTCTGCAACAGAATTAGCTGCAGCAAGAGCTGCAGAAATAAGTAGGAAGCTGAAAGCTGATGGACTTGTTTCTGAAGAGAAGGAAACCAAGAGTAAGTCTAGGTATGTCTCCTCATCAGGACAAGTTTATTTCCCTGCAAGCATGTATTGTTTCTTAAGGCTTAATATTTGCTGAGGCTTTGCTTCCATATTGTTAAAGAATGGAGTTACTTGTGTTCTCCTATGTTTGCCTAAGAGCTGTTATTATAAAGTTGCATGGGATTAAGTGATTTGCAAGCGGAATGTCACTGTTTAGCATGTTTGGAGTATCTCTGTCTTGGTCCTTTGGGCTTATGGGTATACAATAGGCTGCTGTCTGCAGCATTGTTTTTCAATCAATACTGTTCATGATGTGTATTTTATCATGAGTAGAACATGTCTTTTTTGCTCCGATTCTTTCATGTTTTTAAATCTTCGTTGTCTTACAGATGATATTTTACATATTGGGAATCAAAAGATCAAAGTCTTCCCTTGTTTGTCTGTATATTCCTAGGCTTTAAATTTCCTTAATGATAAATCAGGGTTATACTAATTTATAACTCCTGTTTATAGGTCACCATCCCCTTCTCATGCAAGGTCAAGATCCAAATCAAAATCACCCCTTAGTTATCGGAGAAGATCAAGATCAAAGTCTAGATCACCAATTAGTTATCGGCGAAGATCAAGGTCCAAGTCAAGATCACCAATCATTTATAGGCGAAAGTCAAGGTCAAAGTCAAGATCACCAATCAGTTATAGGCGAAGGAGGAGATCTCGCTCTTATTCACCTCTGCCCCGTTTCCAAAGGGACCGTAGGTCCAGATCACCTGTGCGATCTCATCATCGTTCAAGATATGAAAGTGAACGACGTTCATATAGAGATAGGGATGACAATGACAGGAGTGGCAGACGAGATTCGGAGAGATCGCGTGATCGTCATTCATCTATTTCGAGGAGAAATAGGAGTATTAGTCCTCGAACTAGAAAATTAACTCCTGTAGATTCTGACTCCCCTAAACATAGTAGAGAAAGTTCACCTAAGCTTAGGAAATCATCCCGTCCTGGTTCAACATCACCAAGGCATCACAGAAGAAATAGGTCATCCCCAAAGAATGATGATGAAAAGAAATTGAAATATAGAAAGCGCTCTAGGTCAAAGTCTGTTGATTCGGATAACAAAAAGAATGAGACCCCAGATGAAAAAACAAAGCACCGCAGTAGAAGGCGATCGAGGTCATTATCTTCAGAAGGTAGACCTCAAAGAAGAAGCAGGTCTTCTTCTGCAAGTTCAGATGAAAACAATTCAAAACACAGAAGGCGGTCCAGATCAATTTCTGTAGAAGGCAAGGTTCGCTCCAGCAGTAAAATTGATGAAGTGAGAAAAGATGAATTGAGACACGGTGATAGAAGGCGCTCGCGATCGCGATCAGGATCTTCTGAAGGTAGGCATTACACCAAAGAGAGGAATGAGAGAAGCAGAGATAAGAAATCTAAGCATCGGGATAGAAGGCGGTTGAGGTCAAGATCTGCTGATGGCAAGCATCGGGATAGAAAGAGGTCAAGGTCAAGATCTTTTGATGGCAAGCATCACAGAGGAAGCAGGAGGTCCCCCAGAAATTCAGATGAAACTAGATTAAAACACCGACGGCGCTCCAGGTCAAAGTCTACTGATGGAAAACATCGATCCATTGATAAAGTAGATGAAAGATCAAAACGTCATGACAAAAAGCATTTAGCATCTGGTGAAGCTCAGCCTCCTAGAGGAAGCAGGTCTTCACCAAGAAGTTCTGAAGACAATGATTCGAGGCACAGAAGGCATTCAAGGTCAAAGTCAGCTGAAGGTAAGTATTATTTAGATCGTAACAATAAAAGTTCACATTTTGGCAAAACAATAGGAAAGACTGGATACGGTAATGGGCTCTGCATACTCCCATTTTTAATTATTTGAAAAATACAGGGGATGATGGAATGCTGGTTTCAAAAGAGGAGGCTTATGACTTGAAAGTTTCAGTGAATGATGATCAGGAGCTGAGAAGCAAATATTTACCAAAATTTGACAGTGATGAAGGGCACTCACCAAATAGCAAATTGAATGCAGATGAACCAGACAGACTTGAAAGATCAAGTAGTAAGCAGTGGCTTGGTAGTAATGGTAATGTCAAAAATCACCAAAAATGAAATAACACTAATCGAGTTGTACGGTTGGTGATTAATGTTTTTATTTGCAGGGTCAGGAGATCAATCCATTTCTCCTCGTCAGAAATGAGCCGTGGGCTTAATGTGTTACTGAACCTTGGGGATTTTTTAGACTAAAGCTGTTCCAAGCTGTCTGACTCAGTCTCCACTTTAGCCTTTGATCAATTCAAGCTTGTTCAGATATGAACAAGCTATTAAGATCGATGACAGCTTTTGGCTCCTATACGAACAGCAGTCACTTAAGACATTGCTTAGTGTTTCTTTTGGTGTTTGGATTTTTCAGACAATTGTTGTTTCTTCATAAATGTACGCCATTGTGCTCTTTTATCCTTTGCAGGCATGTGGAACAGATTGGCATTGAAGTCTTTGAGCTCACATTTACAATGGATAAAGTATTTCAAGCAGTGTTCTGCTTTCTTCTCCAATCAACCATGCAATGTTTGTAGCAAGGCTCTTTTACTTCTAGATGTATGTGGGACCATTATCTCTGCTTATGAACTGTAATTTATGAAGTGTTTACTTGAAAGTTTGCTTCTTTGTTTAGATCTATCCTTTCTGCCTCTATTTATGTTTATGTATGTATTAGCAAGTGTTCTTCGTGTGTACATCTCTTTAAATTCCAACGCATGCTTATCTTCCACGATTGTTTTTGTCTTCTAGCCGTATTGATGTCCTACAACTCTTGGCCTTTGATTGATGTGCTTGATCATAGGACCTGTTTTATTTGCCTTTGATGGTCTAGACAGCCTGTTATATCCCAACTCATGCAGGTTTATTCACGGTGTTCCTGTTGGACCTGTCAGTGATCAGTTTGGAGGGTTGATTTTTAACTTTATCTATGTGAAGGTATGCAGTTGCTTTGTGGCAGAGAGCTAATGCTATTAGATATATATTTTGTTTAAATTTCTTTAGTGTTGATTGATTCAAATTAGGTGACTGCTGCGTTTTGGGCTTGGTTCTATCTTTTCACTTTGCTTGTATTTTTTTTTTCTTTCTTTTTTCTCTTTTTTTTTCTTTTTTTTTCCCTTTTTTCGTCATTTCCAAGGAAAATTCTTTTCCAAAGCTACTTTAAGGTCCTGTGTAACCAGACTCCGCGGGGATGAATAGCGTCTATATTTGAGCCCCATAGCCAGATTGGTTGATCATAAAAATAATTTCGTGGTTTATTCACAGGTAATCTTTCATGATACTGCTTGTCTCAGTTCTGTATATGGTAGTACTTGTTAAGTTCGATTTGCTTGCATTTGCGGCCTAGATAGTACTGCTCTGGCTGTGGTAGTTTGATGCCAATTGGTCCCTCAAACTCTATTTGATCAAGGAAGAAATTTGAAATCATTACATTCTACTTTGTTGCATGGTTGTCTCCTGGTAAAATTAATGTCAACCATTTCCAAGTTTCCTATTTTAAAATTGAAACATTACATGGCCTTTCCTTGGGGGTTTAGCTTGTAGTTGAGACTTACTTGAGAGTGAAATTTTTGTTGGCTAAAATATTTAAAAAAATTGATTCTGAACTATTTCACTTTTCTTAAGCAAGTCCCAAATTAGTCTTTTTATCTTTGATTTGTACCTAACTAAAGATTTTTATTTCAAATGAAAGGTATAAAGGGTAGGGGTTTATTTGAGTGTAACAAAAGTATAGGGACTTGCATAGATAAAGTGATGACATTCAAGGGATTTTATTATTATTATTTTAGCCATTTTTGTTTTAATTTGGAATTGGTAGACAGCTGATGATTTGTTATGGTTGATTTCAATTAGGGCTGTGATGGTATCGTCTAAATCTCACCCATTTTTTATCATCTTCGGTCTTCCTCTTTCTTTCTTTTCTTTTTTTTTTCTTTTCCCCTTTCTTTCCAGATTTTTTTTCTTTTTCCTCCCCCACCCCCTTTTTTTGGCTTGTATTTTTGTTCTAGGAGGCATGGATATGGTGGTATAAGAGCGCAGCCTTGATGTCAAACACTGGAAATTGTTGAGTTAGCATGCAGCACTATATTTACTTGGATTCATGTGTGCGTGATTGATACTAATATTTTTCTAACATGACTGTGTTCAATTTTTCATTTTCATGATTTGGAGAGTTTAGAGGGTATTTGTTTGTGGTTTAGATATATCAAGAAAAATGAAGAGTCGAAGCAATATTTTAGTTATTTTTTTAAACGTGTTTGGAGGGCCTTTAGAGGATATCTAGGAACATGTTCGGAATGTGACGAAGCAGACATCAAAATGACACTGCATTTAAGATAATTTTTTAACCTAATTCTCTAAACCCTAATTGGATGTCACACTGTGCATCATAATTTTTATATTCTTTATCTAGCTGTGTTCTTTGTTGTTAACTACTCATTTTTAATTAATCTGTAATTTAGCTTCTAATTTGAAAATCATTATCATTTTAATATATGCATTATAGGATAAATCGATCAATTCTCTTAAGTCTCTACCAAACATTTTTCCTTTTTTCATTTGAGTTCCAAAATTTTTGAAACATAATATTTGTCTATGGAAATAATATAATTTTAAGAAAAATGCCTTTCAAGTTAATAAAAATTAATAAATGTTTTTTATCCCAAATATGTATTACAATATTTAAAGGATAGTCACTGAATAAATACTAGGGTAGAAGTTATTTTATTTTACAGCTAGGATTAGAAAATCATTTGCATGCCTTTAAATTAAAATTTTAAAATAAATGTACTAACAGTCCAAGTCAGAAAATTTATAGTAAATTTTTTAAATACAATGTTTAAAACTATTTATTAACTTTTTTAATCCTTAAATGTGAAGATAATATGTTTTAATATACTTAGCACATTTTCCTGTACTAACATTAATTTTTATGCTTTAAGACTTAATCAATTAAAGGTGAGAATATAATGATAGAAAAAAACCCAAAATAAATTGAAAACAATTGATGGGTTACGTGAAATGTGGATGTGGATGTGGACATTTTGAAAAGTTGATTTGGATATTTCTCAATTGGTATTCCAATTTTTTTTCAGAAAATAGATAAAACCAAACTTCAGAGTAAATGATTTTATGATTGGACTGGAAAGTAACGGTTCTGAGATGTCAAGTGGTTAGGATTTATAAAAACCAAATTTCTCTCTCTAGTTTTAAAAAATAAAATAATATTAAATCAATTATTAAGTAATACTAAATGCTTTGCTTTGTGGAAGAGCCGTAGATGCAATATTAAGAGGCACTTCAAAGATTTGTAAGTTTACCTACTAAGTAAGGTTAATATTTGTCAGTTAATTTGTAATTAAAACGTAATCTTTGTATGCGTATTTGACTTTCCAATGTCCTTCAGAATGCATAAGTATTCAAATCTTTTGAGCATTATACTTTTATAAAAGGAATAATTCCCAAATTTCTTTTAAAATATAAATAATATGTTAAGTATGTTAATTATATATATGAATATAGGATTTATTTGATTAGTCAATAAAATTTTTTGACTAATTGAAAGCTCGTCTTTTCAATAATTTACTTTTTCTAAATATGTTTAAGATAAGAACTACCTAATAGGATTTTTCAATAAAAATATTGAAAATGATAGATAAATAAAAGTTATTTTGTCACTTAATAAAAATATGTTAAGTTTATTTTTTATTTATTTATTTATTTATTTTAGTCTAAGACTACTTTCAATATTTGACTACTCTTTATTTATTTTTCATTCCCATTTTGTTGAATAATTTTTTTGCTAAACATATCCATATAATTTATATAATTCAAATTCAATATTTAATTTCTAACTTATCAAATATTACGTAAATCTTTGTATTTTAATTTGATATTTTTTAATTTATAAAATTTAAAATTTTAATTACGATCCAATTATCGTTATTGTCTTGTTCGGTTACTAAATAATAAAATAAAGAAAAATTCTTATTTATTACATATATACTATAATAACTAGACATAAAATAAAGAATAATTAGTATAAATTTAAAGTAGAAACTGGTAAAATAAGTAAAAACTCATGTAAAAATATGATCTCTACAAAATAAGAAGAAGAAAAACTTTTTAGCTCAAAAACGTGATGAACAAATAATACTGACATCAAACATAGCATATATGTATAATACTAGGTTAATTTACTATTTTTACGTAATATTAAAAAACTTTAAAAATTTGTTATTATCATATCTGATTTTTTAATATAATATTTAAAATTACTCCTAATCTATTTTTAAAATAATATATTTTAACATATTCAAATTTATATCTTCTTACACATAAATATTTATGATAATCGAGTTAACATGTGTCTTACTAAATGTTAAATTATTAATGAAGTTTATATCAATTTCGTAGTTAAAAAGGAAAATAAAACAAAGCTTAATAAAGGTTTCGAGTTTAGAAGGGAAACGTGTGTTCTAATCCTTCCAAACAAATTTTCCTTTCACTTTCACCCCCCCACAAAATATCATTTTCCTTCCTAATCTCCCTTTCTTCCTTCCCTCTCCACACAACCAATAATTTCTCTCTTTTTCTCTTAATTTATTGTCATTTTTTTCTTCTAAATTTCATCTCAATTTTTGCAAAACTTAACTAATGAACAAATTTCCCTCATAATTGGCAAAGAAATCTTTTCCAATTCCCCCCCCCCCGGCAAGATGCGTTGCAGTTATGGATTGACAGCGATACCGGGGACAGACGCCCGGTTCTTTTCGCCGGAAACTTCCTTCCTCCAGTTACGTAGAACGTTCCAACCGACCCGGATTAAATTTGGGTCGTTCAAAATCAAGGCGAAAATCGATGAAGCGAGGAAAGAGATGAGTTTTTATGAGTTACTGGGGATATCAGAAAGGGGTACTTCGTTGGAGATAAAACAAGCGTATAAGCAGCTAGCTAGGAAGTACCACCCGGATGTTTCTCCGCCGGATCGGGTCGAGGAGTATACGGAGCGGTTTATACGGGTCCAGGAAGCTTATGAGACTTTGTCGGATCCAAGGAGGAGGGCTTTGTATGATAAGGATTTAGCTTTGGGGATTCACCTTGCTTTCTCTGCTAGACGACGTTATCAATACGATGAGGTATTCTTCTTTTATTTTCTATTCTATTTTTCTTATTAATTTTAACTTTGGGTTTTTTTTTAAATGTTTTTGGGAGCTTTATTTATCTGGGTTTTATTTGTTTTGCTCTTGAAATGGGTTTTTGATCAATTATTTTTTATTTTTCTTTTCACTTTTTATTATGGGAATTTCTAACCTTTTTTTTTGTTCTATTCCATGAATCTAATTTCTTTCTCCAAGATTTGAACTTTGGTAGCTTTTAAGTTGGAATTTCAAATTGTAATAATTTTGATGTCTATTTTGGGTATTGGATTGATGGTTTGACAAACTTTTCAATTTATATTGTGGCTGGGATTGGTTGAAATTTAGTATATTTTGTCTGTTGAAATTGAGAGAAACATATGGAAATTTGGTCCTTTCCAATATAATTAGAACATAGAAAAAATTATTGTATTTCCTAAAGCTTCAAGGGTATTGAAGTGTAGACTAGGTACATCTTTTAGAAAATTGGTTTATGAAAATTCAACTTATTTTTTCAGAAAATTGACAGTCTATTAGTTGGATCATCCAGTTTAATATAAATTTTGTCGGTGGTTGTTTTTTCTGCAAAATTCTATTGATATAAAAAGGATTGAACAATACTTAGGATTTCTTTTTTTATGCTTTGCTTTAAAGTGGGATTGAACTCAATTCGTAGGGGATCTATGGTGCTTAAAGCTTAAGACATTTTCCGGAAGAAATGGGTTAATTTTTCGTTGACCAAGTTGTCTCTCTTGAAAGAAATACTAGTGAACGAGGACATCGTTTCTAGAAGTCATTTTCTAGAAGTCATTTTCTGCAAAACTAATGGACACTTATAGTGTTTAATGTGTTCATTATGTCTTTGAGTCTAAGCTGTTAGTTCGACTTCCGTTTCCTTCTTGACACCATACCGATTAAGTTCCTGTATAGTTAGTTACCTGGAGTTTTCGTATGCTTTGCAATACGATGAAACTGCCTTTGTTAGCTCCCTTGTCTTTGCAAATGTGAATGATGGTTAACTAGTCCTCCTCCTTTGCTTTGGTACTTATTAGTTGTTTCTTGGTGCATCATTTTCAAACATTTCCTTAACTTTGATAGCTTCCATATGAGCGAGATGTGATTGCCACACTTGTATGCTTTAAAAGTCTGGGGTTCAAACATGGGCACCTGCCATTCTCCCTCAATTTGCCATGGTTATTAGAGCAAAGCAGAGAGACCTCATTTGTTGCTTTCCTTGCCAATAGGATTTGCTGCTTGTGACTAAATACCGTTAATGATGAAGTCCTTCGGTTTTGTCTGGTCCCTTAATTATACTGTATGATATTTGGCAGATCTTAAGCTTTTGTTATCTTCTTCTGAACCTTCTACTTTTGGATTGTTTTCTGATGAAAGTTGCTTTCCTTCTAGCCTGTAATAAATTGTTTCAGGGCTGACAAATACGCATAACTGTTTAGAGTCTTTCGACGTTCCTGCGTTACTTACTGTCATATTTTCTCGTCCGTTGAGAGAATCCATTACGTTTTTGCTTTAAATTCTTACATTTTCTTCACAACCAGGATCTAGAAGATCGGAGCGAGTGGAAAAATAGATGGCAATCTCAGCTATCAGAGCTGAAGAGAAGAAGCATGAACAGGGATGCCGGAGGAAACATGTCATGGGGAGCTCGAATGCGTAGGCAAAGGGAAGAATTATCTAAAGAACTATAAAACAGAATTTCCCTTTCAACCTCTGTTCATACAAAACATGAAACGCCTTCTGCTAGCTTTTTTGGCTTTCTCTTGTATACATATAGCATTGCTCAAAATATGACTTCCAATGCTAATTTTAGGACTTGTCTTCTAATATGTACATAAAATCTATCAGAGTTTGACTTGCTCGTCTTAAATTTTACTTTGCTCATATTTTGGTCTTGAAGTTGAAGCCTCTTTGTGATTTTTCATTTTACGCTTTGTTTTTTAACAAATGATCACAATAAATGGTATAATCATTCTTTCAATCAAATTACAATGATGAGTAAAAAAACTGAAACAAAGGTTAAACCGATAAGGGTTTCAGATTCAATGGGTTTAATCTCAGTGGATTATTGAAAGAAACAAATACGAATGGAAGTGCGAAGAACAAGATGAGTGAGCTGACGAAATTAGTAATATTATCTGTGAATGCATTAAAGAGAAGTGAAGATTATAAATACCGTTACCGTACTTCAAGCAGGCAACAGCATTGCTCGAATTTAATCTTAATAAGCCCCTTACGTTTTTTAAGTTCTTTAAAATACACAAATTGTGAGTTCACCGGAGCTCTTCCAGGTCATCTGATTTCCGGTTTCCAGTTTTCACAGTTCTTAAAATCTTCGATTAAATCGCTACAGTCGAACTACTTGACCTAAAAGTTCCCAATTGAATCAACTGGTCTGATTTATATTCTAACACGGGTAAAACCAGATATTTCTAAGTTTCCTTTGTATATGAAGACCTTTGACGGTCATATCCTCACATCCATGTCTGGACACGAGTACTTTGAGAAAAATGAGAAGAGTCGGAATAACGTAGCTTACAAGCATGAAGAACCCAGACACAGTCAGAGGATTAAATATAAGACAGTTATGAGAACTAACAGGATGTCAGACAGAATAATGGTGTGGTTAATTTCAAGACTAAGACAGCTTCGTGGGACTCGAATCTGATCGAAAAAACCTATAAACGTATACAAAAAGCAAAATGGTAATATGAACAACACTTACAGGAGAGGTGAATAAATGAATGCCACTACTTTTTTTCCCTCTATCTTACATTTATTGTAAATATAAGAGTTCTATGTTACAAATCAAAATTGCAGTGGAATTGCAAAGACCACAGCTAGTTTCTCTCACAATCTCAATTAGAAAGGACCATCTCAGCTTTAAGCAATTCAAATAAGAATATGCACAAGCTTTATACATTACCTTTTCTTAAGGCACCCTTCAGTCATTCGGTTGCTTTCATCGGTTCGTGTGCTTTGAAATGAATTAGTAGCTTGGCACCAGGACGCAGATATGCACCCTACACTTCCAGCAGTGGAATGACGTGATGGACCAACGTGATGGTTGCCGTGGCAGATCAATATGGCAGTCAGTTGTTCGAAAACATTCACTGCAACACTAGAGTTTGACAACAAAAGAATGCTGAATAAAACCAAAGAATCCGCCCCCAACAAGGGCAAAACCCTGCTGCAGTGTAGGAGGGTTAAACATGTGCTCACTAAATAAAGATAAATCAATATGGAATAACATATGGGAGAGCACAAACATCAGCCGACTCTATCTGCAGAGCGTCGGCCCATACTTGTGGTGGCTCGTCAATCTCTGAAAATCCCACCTTGGGTTTCTTTGATTGAGATTCAATACTGTGTAATAGCCATGATTGGTCATCAAAATCAGACCATTCTTCCATTTTGGGCACTGAAAGTACCTGGCTCAAATACTTCAAGTCTGGATGGGGCGGTCTGATAGACACTTCATCAATTTGACTAGCTTGTGCACTTGATGATAATTGCTTTGGTGGGGAGACAGATAACAGCTGAGCTTCAATGATGCCATTCACCTTGCGTTCTTTATTATCGACCTTAAGACTGGTTCCTGCCCCCTTGCTATCTAAAGTAAGTGGAATGGGAGCTTGACAAGGTTCCAATGTCCTTCCATTGCCCGTCAACGGTTGAAAGGAAGAAGTTTTGGGCAACTTATTGGGTTTAATGTCATCAACTGTAAGAAAAAGCAAAAAAGAAAGTGGAACTTGTTACCAAGATGATTATAGAGCTTTCCAACTCTAGCCCCTGCTAACAAAAAATTTGATAAATTATTGCCATGAAAGCAATTGCTCAATTTTATGCACAGGTTTTCTTAACAGATAAAAGACACCAAAGTTTCAAGTGATCACCTACCTAAACTAACACCAAAAAAGTTTCAAGTGATCAGCGGGATTGTATATACAATCATGGTATAAAACTCACCATGAAAAAATCCATTTTTCTCCAAGTTCTTCCGCTTGCGGAGATTTTCCTCAGCAACAACACCCTTGTTTCCATCCTTGGAAGGATGAGAAGTTTTCAGATTAATGTTACCCCCAGGGCCATCTTTGTTGCTTCCTTTTAAGTTATCCAGCTCCAAATTCCTATGTTCACCTTTTGCCTTCGCCTTCTCCTCCTTCGCTTTGTCCCTATCCTTATCTTTGCCGTGACTTTGCTTCTCTCTGTCTTTATCTTTGCGCTTATCCTTGGTTTTATTATCACCTTCTTTTTCTTTAACCTTTTCTTTCCCCTCCCCTCGCTTCTCGGTATTATTCTCCACTTGTTTAGGGATCCCTTCAACTTTAGCTTTAACTGCCCCAGCAAGGTTCGGAACCATAGCATTTCCACCAGCTCTGGTCTCCTCCTTGATCCCATGCACATCGAACCTCCTATCATCACTTCTCTTAGACTTTTCTTTCTCTTCAGCCGGTTTGTTGGCAGTCTTAGCCACAAAACCGACCATTCCCTCATCTCTTTTCCGGTTAGTACCCATAGACTTATCTGCCAATTGGCTTGCAGCTCCAGCACCTTCATCTCTGACCCTCCCCGCCAACTCCTGCACAAATTTAGAATCCCTAAAATCTTGAGCCGGATGACTATTCTGGCTGATCTTCTCCCCGTTAAAACTTGAAATGTGCCCAGCAAAGTTCTTCTCACTTGAAAAACTGCTTCGATCTTTATCCCTACCCTTCTCTTTCTGGATAAACTTCTCCCCACTGTGACCTTCAGGTTTTCCCAGAAATTTCTTCTCATCTGAGGTTTTCTCCCCATTTTGACCATCAGGATGACCAGAAAACTTCTTTTCCTCTGAGGGATTACTTCTTTCCTTCTCTTTTTCTTTATCTCGACTCTTTTCCTTCTTTTTGTCTTTGTCTTTGTGTTTTTCCTTTTTGTCTTTCTTATCCTTATGCTTTCCATCGCTTCTATCTTTCTCCTTTTTTTCTTTCTTTTCTCTCTTCTCCTTCTCCTTCTTCTCCTTCTTATGTGACTTCTCTTTTTGCTTCTCCTGAAAATTGAGAACAATGTTTGAAAAACATAGTTTCACAAATCCAATGTAAAAGAACATTTAAGTAACTTGGAAACAACCAAACATATCTTCAGTAAGCCTAAAAAGTTGAAAGTAACACTAAATGATCCAATAGCACCAAGTTTCAATTAATACCGAATAAAGCATACCAACTGAGAAAATACCTCAGTCGACAAATTACACACCAATTGTACATCAAGAAATTATCGACAGGATTAGTTAAAAGTTAGTGCAGAAGATAATCTATGCATTCTATCCTGAAAAATTACGACAGAAGGGAATTAAAGGAGACAAGGTTGAACCACCATCATTCAACAATATAACGAATCAGCAAACAGACGGCACTAGCTAGAATAGATTGTTAAGTTCCACAAACCTCTACCATAAAACGTTGTATGCTATAACAATTATGAAATACCAAACTTTAAATCACAGACAAAATACCCGTCGCATAACATAGTACATAATGAGTAAAATTGGTATTTGTCCAAAGAGCTTAACCATGCAAAAACAACTAGGAAAAAATACCAACTTCTACTAGTTTGAGCATGGAAAATGATATATAAATCCATAAAGTGCTGCCTATACGCCAAAATGTTCCGAAAATCTCTTCTAGATTTTGGGTGCACAGGGTGATGATGGAGCAGTTGTTAACCTAACTTTGTGGATATACGAGCAGTAGAACAAGGCTGTTAAGAAATAGGAACTCAGGTAATACCACAGCCTTCATGGCATGAGTACAAAATAGATGATAGAAAGGAGATAAGCACTACGCCACCAAAGCAAGGTGGATTTCATTGACATTAGCATTACCATCCCTGGACACTTTCAAGACCAAAGTACTAGAGAAGATCTATTCACTTGAAATTCCATCCTTTAAACAAGAAATTCTCAAGGCGCAATATACTTGTCACACACATTGTCCCACTCAACTTTCAGACACCATTGATTGTTAACATATATACATGCATTGTACTTGAAGGCTTAGAGGAACAGATTTGCCTTTTCAGGTGGGGGGCAGGAGGGGGGAAGCTGCATACACTAAGGAAATATAGTCTACTGACTGTAGTCTCTCAACACCAGCACACAATAACCCAAACCAGAGGGATAAGGGAAAGGAAATTATGAACGGGAACAAAACTAATTTAAACTGTTCTAAAATGCGAGAAAGAAAAACATGAAAAATACACCAAAAAACTTCATTTTCTTAATTGCAGATTCACTTGCAATTCTAGATAGCTTTCATCTACATATTTGATGTCAATTGTGAAAATACTCTTCCTCTCAAATTATGCAGTAAAGCAACAAAAAGTCATGGTCAACATAAATATCCCCAATTAACTATGCTTAATTAATCACTTCAATAAAATGTTTTATTCTCGCTGCAGTGATCCAGGTACTCTGGCTTTATCTTTTTGTTTCCTTTAGAGAAATTGGTGCCTTCTAGTGAAAGATAGGAGTAAGGACTTTTCATGCGCTGACCAGAATGGTTACTCTATTAAGTCTAACACACAGTTTTCTCTAGAATCACGCATTCACTTGGTTAAGGCAAAAAAATGGGTCTTCATAGAATACATTTCAAGACCAAATAGAGTTCATTCAGTCATAAATATCACAGCTAGAGATGTTCATTCAGCAATTAATTAAGATCTTGAGATGCTAACAACTAGTCCTTGAGATGTCCATTCAATCATAAATATCACAGCTAGTGCCTAATGGTGAGTATACAAATTAGAACAAGAAATCCCAGTATACCATTTTAAATAAGCCTGCAGTTCAACTGTTTATTTCTATATGATTCAGTTGCTACATGTTCATAACATACAGCCTATCAACCTAATCCGAAATTATAAAAATTCTTCATTCAGCAAGGCAAGGCATTATTGAATCATCAATAAGAATAAAATCACAGAACACTATATTTACATAAAATACATTGAGACAAGATAGAAGAAACCTTATAAGGCAATTTAACATCACTTGGAAATGTTACAGTCTAATTCAGATCAGGGAATTTGTTCTCATGATACTAATGAATGCTAATTCTATCATAAAAATGTTACATAACGTAAGTAAGCGGTGTTAACCTTATTTAGCAAGTCCACGTCATCGGTCCTAGCCTTCTTTTCATATCCTGGTGGTGGGAAAGGAAAGCAACGCGACATTTCACAGAAGTTTAGAACACGAAATAAGAATGCCTTTTGAGCGCAAAAACACTTGGATTATCTTCCAACAGCAATGTCCCAGAAAAGGAACAACAAGTAACTATGCTCCTATCCATGCCCCATATCCCTGCATACATTTCCAGCTTCAGTGTTCCTCCATGAAACTCCTGTCACTCTTAATAGCTCAAAAAAAGTTCCTAAACCCACCAAGCTCCTTAATCTCCCTAACCTCAAATGTAACCCCAAGTCAACTATCTATGACTAAATCACTTCAAATAATAAAATCACCACAGCAAGTTTCCAATCACTGCTAAACCCTACTGTTGCTTTACCCTAAGCTACTTCAATAATGCCCCAAATAGAAATATAACTTAAAGAAATGCTGTTCTGATCAAGAATTCTAGCTCAAAAACTATGGTATACCAAATGGTTCTTCAAGAAACAAAAATGGTCCAGTACAATCTGACCCTCACTGTTATCTGCAGCACAATAGAGAATCATCACCTCCTTGTCCCAATAATATAATCCAATGCCAAAACCATCCCCAAATTGAGATCAAACACATAAAAGATTTACTGAAAACCCAAATACCCTATTTCTCTAAAACAACTAAATCTTCAAGCTTTTGAATCACTATCTACACAATTATATACGAAAGCAATCTTCTTCCATGTCCAAAAGCTTTTCAATCACCATTTCCCTTTAAGCAATCTGTTTTAATAACTTAAACCTCGAAACAAACAGCTCTTCAATCCGATACTGCAAAAACGAGAGGTTGAGCTCATTTATACTCTAATCAGAACCCTAATCAGTTCCCAATTTGGGAAATTCCCCCCAATTTGTTGATCCGGATGAAAACCCTACAAAAAACAATTCAATCAAACAAAAACTTCAGCTGAGATAACATCAAGTATCCATTAAATTAAAATTGAATAACATTAAGAAAACCCCAATTTTCTCTAACCATCAAATTTAAAAAAACCCTAAAAAAGGTTTTTAAAAAAAAGAAACTTTCTTTTTCTAAGTACCTTAATAGTAAATGGATATCGATCAAAAAGCAAAAAAAAAAAAAAAAAGAGCTTTGATTCCAAGCCAAAAAATCAGCTTTTAAAAAAACAAAAAATGAAATTTGAAGGGTAATGAGGAAAGGTTAAGATTATTACCTTGCCCGCAACAAATTGGGCATTGTAGGAAGGAACAAGATCGTTTCTTTTACTTTTTCTTTTTTTGCTCTTGAATTAATAAAAAATTAATTATAGAAAATACAAATTAAAGAGATAAGTAGAAGAAGTAAGTAAAGTTTAATCCCAGTTTCTTTTTCTACCTGTTATATGATTTTCTTTTCTTTTTTTGAGGGTTTTTTTCTCTTAATCTTTGGGTATTGAAGTGCTGGGTATTTTGAGAGAAAATAAAGGAAAACTATAAAAGAGCTCTTCTTTGAAAGAAGAAGGCCTTATTATTAATTTGTATTTTCGGAGGTTCGATGCGAGACAGAAAATCTTACAACAAAATCAAATCCAAACAAAAACAATTTTTAATTACTTAATTTAAGAGAGGCCGAAGAAGAAACCTACAAAAGGCCCAAATATTTTGTAAAAAAAAAAAAAAACAGTCCTTCCAAAAAAATGGAGTAATTTAATTTTATTAATTTTGAAAATAAAGGGTAATTAAGTGTTAATATTTTTATTAATTATGCATAATTTGAGTTCTTAATATGGTTTCGATTTAATAATTTTAGTCTACAATATTTTTGTAAATATTAAGATCAAATTAACAAAATACGTAAATATTAAGGACTAAACTTGTTGTTACTCAATTAAAATTATGTATACTTGATGAAATATATTAATATGGTGATTAAATATGCTTAATTACTCACTTTTAAATTTGACTAAATTAAATTGCTCCGATTTTTTAAAGAAATCAATTTTCTCAATTTTAAATTTAAAAAGAATGAGAAAATCTTTTATCCAAATATATATCGAAATTTATATAATAGGAATCAAATTAAATTGTAATTAGATAAAAGTTTAACTTTTTTTTTAAATTTGGATGGATTAAGTTTTAGTTGGTTCAATAAATTATATATTACAATTAATTAACATTTAACCTTATTTCATTATTTTCATTAAATTGATCAATTTAATGGTAGAATAATTAATTTGAATTAATCTCGAAAGATCTTATAAATGCTTTTTACTTGACATGCGAATAGTGAATAGTCGATTGAATTTATTTTCTCTATTTTAATATTAATATTAATTTTAAATTAATTTATTTAATTAAACCAATCAAATCGAGAATCAGTAAAATTAATTTAATAATCAATCCAATGTTGAAAACGTTAATATATTGATAAAATGATAAAATTGTAACCCATCTATTGAAATCTTATAATCAAAATTGAACTTGACTAAAACAGTAATTATGCAATGCGGAGAATAGATTTGTTAATAGATTGCGCTCTTTGTCTAAATTTAAATATTTATTTAAAATTGAAAAAAATAATAAGCTCGAAAAATATAAATAATATAGTAGATTTAAAATATATTTATATTAGCTATTTATAAATATCAACTAAATTTTAAACTAAATAAAATATTAATAAATATAAAATATGTATTAGGAGAGGTTTTGTATTAATGAATCCTTCACCCAGGAGTTTAGTTACAGCAAGGAAATCCATTTTCTTTTCAAGTAGTGGAGAATAACCACGTGGCAACACCCCAGTCTATGAGTTCATCCATCTGTTTATTACACCTGTAACCCTATCCTTTCTCATTGAATATAAAAAGAGAATATAAGGCAAAAAAAAGAAGAAAATGTTCGATGATTGAATCCCAAGACTCTCCCCCCATGTGATTTTGCTTTTACCATTGCATCCTTACAATTTTATTTTTCTATTTTTAATTAAATTATTTAAATTATAAAGTCAAGCTAAATAATTAACAAAGTCAATATAAAAAAAGCATAAACACCACAAACAAACCTTTATATAGCTTTTTATTTATATTATATTATCATGGGGTAAATCAGAAAATATTTTAGGAACTTAAAGTTAAGTTATAATTTTTACGATAGAAATAATGCAATATCATCATTTTAATAGACTATATCTTTATAAATTTTAAAGAATTAAATTAAATTTTTATATTTTTAGGTGGTAAAATGTAATTTTACCTTTATTAATTTAAAATTTTAAAATTTTAAAAGGATCATATGAAAAATAAATCACTTTAGGCAAGGCGAACCCTACCAACCTCTTAATTTTACCATTTATTATAATTATTCATCGCTTAAATATAATTTTAATAATTTAATATTTCATATTATATAAATTTTTATATATGTACATTTGTTTGTCTTTTTTTATATTTTTAATTTTATTGAAAATAATTTTTAGGAGTTAAACTTGATTACCGAAATTTTAAGATTAACAACAAAACTATATTGGACACTGCCAAACAAGAATGCTAATTTAAGCTTATCTTTTCGCTTCATGTTAGTAGCTAATTAAATATCGTATATAAAAATAACTTTAAAAAGTTGGGATAAATCATAAAAATAAAAAGAATATTATCTGTTTGGGTTGTAATGAAACCAATTATTCTAGATAAATTCTAAATCAATTGGTTTGGCTCGGTGTGAAGCTTAAATTACAATAAAAGAAATTGTTGCAAGTGACTTGATAGATATTATTCTTTTTTCTCATTTTAATATCTCACTTGGGTTAGTCGATGTGTTATAAAAAAGAATAAAAATAATTTTTAAATTTTAAAATTTTAGAGTTGGAACTAATTAAAAGAGTTTGTAAATGCTGAGGCCAAATTTATAAATTCTTTTAAAATTAGAACTAAAATAATAAATTTTAAAAATATTAAAGGCTAAATTTGTTATTTTTATTTTTTACATTTAGAATCAATTAATAGAATGTGTGAACATTAAAGGGCTAATTTTATTACTAAATTAATAAAAAGCCCATATTAGTTCAAAGTGATTAAAATATTTAATTTAAAAATTTTAGTAATTAAATCAAAAAAAATAGTTGAAACTAATTTAATAATTTACCCATAAAAAATTTCGACATGAATTTAACGCATCACATTATCATTTAACAGAAAACTAATTTACAGGTATCGAAATATATATTTTTCCAGTTGAGAAATCGAAATCGAAATGCAATCAATCCCCCCTTAATTATATAAAAATATAATATATTGATATAATGGCCAAAGGGCCCATAAGGGCCCATAAGGGCCCAATGGGGGCCTTTGCATAGGCGTTTGCCTTATGCCAGGATGGGCAAAACCCAAAATCCTCCAATATCTTTGGAACCCAACAATTGTTCCCTCTACAAATGACCAAACACTCAAAAACATCATGTGTTTTATTATACACAGTTCTAATGTGTTTTTACATCAAACAAATAATTAAATGTTTTAAATTAATTCCTAATTTTATAAACATAAATTACATGAATAGAATATAAAATATAATAATTAATTTAATTAAATATAAGTCCTATAAAAATTTTAAAAATTACACAAATATAAAATAAAAATTTTGAAAAATAAAAATTATTATGAGCTAGACTAAATGATTTTGAGTTAAATATTTATAAATATTTTATTCAAATAATTTATTTATACTGATAATATATAATAATTAAATAGAAAATTTTACTCGTGGTCCCTTTTCGATTTTAAGTCCTGAGAAATAAAGATAAAATGGTACTTTATTGCAGCTGTATCCCACATCGATGACAAACATAGGCCAACACTCCAACTTCAGCTATATAAACTAACGCGAATCGCTCAGGTATAGTCACGGAGCCGTGCGGTGAGCACAGAGCGAACTATTCTTTCGCCTTTTACTAGAGAATACCGTGTGCTCGCCGTTCTAAGCGGCATACGCCAATTTTTGGAGGGCTCGTCTATCTCGATGAGTCCCAACAAGTCTAGTTCTAAAATATTTTCAAGTTTAAAAGGCTTCTAGCTGATATTTGATAGCCTTTGGGAAGTTGAGTGTACAATTTTCAGTAAGTTCTTAGCTGTAGTTATAATATAATATTACTAAAATGAAAATATAAAGTAATTATATATTATTTTTTAAGCATTTAAGTTTATAAGTTCTAACTCAGTATTCTGATATAATTACAGAATGTCATTTGTGGTATTATTATAATCATCCTTTTGTTTTTCCATACATTTTTATAATTAACCAAAAATAACGAGTAAGAGAAAGCAACCTCTTTTCTCTTGTTTGGACTTTGGCTAGCATTCTTCTTTTAAACAAAGTGAAAGTAAAGGGATTTAAATATATATATATTTGCTATCATTTGATTTACCTAGACTTTGTTTGGTTTTAGAAAATGGAAAATATTGAAGAAAATATATTTTTGTTGAAAATTTTGATTTTTTAGAAAATAAAAATATGCGAAGCTAAAAATAATAAAGAAGTTATTTCATTGTTTTCATTAAAATATTTTATAGAAGTGAAGGATGAAATAAAGATAATCAATTTTAAATGAATCGGTGTTGGTTTAAATTCATATAAACATAAAAATATTTAAATTACCTGGCAATAATATGGAAGACGTGTGATTAATGTTGTGTAATGACACAATGATCAAAATCAATGACGTTAGTGACCAAGTTGCAATAATTAGACAAAAACATAAAAGTTAACCAAATATAAGTGATTATTTTTCTAGTTTATCTTATAATATTTGGAAAAGTTGTAATATTTTTTTAGGTAAATTCTATCCAATGTCACTAAACTATTAATAAGTTTATGTTTCAGTCACTGAATTTTAAAAAGTTACAAAATGGTCAATAAACTATTTAAAGGTTTTGATTTGAGTCACAATGCTGTTAAATTTAAAAAAAAGTTCACCTATCAAGCTCTAAGCTAGGATTTGATGATCGGTACTGTGGGTCAATATCTATCGACAAATAGAATAACATGTCTTAAATTTAAGTTGATGTGACAGTAAGTGTAAAACATCATAGAAGAAAGTTGTTTCATAAAAAAAATAAATTATAGAAGTGAAGGGGAAGAAGAACTTTCAATTGGTACAATGAAAAAAAAAAAAAAAAGTCATACAATAAAGATGTCTACAACTTAATAACTTACATGAAAACATTTTGATACTTCAGTGATGATTTTATAATTTTTTGAAGTTCAGTGATCATAACATAAACTTAATAATAGTTTAGTGACATTTTGGACTAATTTACCCATTATTTACCAAAACCGAGCCCGACTTTAAAATAACATAAAAGGATATTTCATGAGGGTCTAACTCTTAAACCCTAGCTGCTTGCTTTACTCTCTCGTTTGTTTCAAAACCCCTAGCCGCTTCCTTAAATCTCTGGTCTCTCTCATAATTTTCCTTGTTATTCTTCCCCTTCAAGGTAAAGATCATTGCTTTTTTTTTTTTTTTGTGATATGGGTCTAATTATACTTACCCGTTTACTAAATTTTCCTTAAGATGATTATTTCATTCTGGGTTTATGGTTCTGATTTGTTTTGATGTTTCAGCCTTTTTAGTTAATTTATCTTGCTCTGTTGATTTTATTTATGTTTTCATTTATGTTTATGTTGCATGTTTCTTTGTTCTGTGACTTCATGGAAAATTTCTTATATATGATATTGTTCTTGTTCATATGATGTATGAAGCATGTTAAATTTTTTTTAAATGAGGTGTAAATGCTTTCATATGAGAGGAATGATTGAAGAAAGCTGGAAAATTTCACCCTGTTTTTAACAGTGATGTTATGAGAAGTTAAAGTTTTTAATGGGATCATAAACCCTTTTATTTATAGTATAATAGGATTTATTTTTAGGGATTTTTGAAGCTTCATATCATTATGTAGTTCTTTTTTGTGTGTTTTGTTTTGGTTATTAATTAAATTATCTAGCTTTGATCTAGCATGCTGTTTTGATTTTGTTCCTTTGGCTTGATATTGTTGCTGCAAAAAAAATGATACAGTGAAAGCATTATAATGGCATTCTCTAGCAAACTTGGAAGCCTTTTGAGGCAAAATGGGCAAACCCCAATGATATCTTCAATGCTTAACACACTTCGTTGCATGTCGACATCGACCAAGAAGCTTTTCATTGGAGGTATTTAGACATGTTCGATTGGTGGTCAGAAATTATATGTTTATCATGTAATGTGTATTTGACTTGAATTGAATCTGTGGTTCTGTGGTTCTTAGGTCTTTCATATGGAACCGATGACCAAAGTCTCAAGGAAGCATTTTCTGGATTCGGTGATGTTACTGAAGGTGAGTTGCATTGGTAATTCGTATGGCACTATTAAGCATTTTTGTGAAGCATTGTATACTATATTTTTGTAATTTGTTGCATAATTTATCTCTATCTTTCTTCAAGATTTTTCATAGAAGTTGAATAATGAGGAGTGCAAGTGAGTGTCTTTCATTTTACTTTAATAGAAAATATAACTATTTTTGGTCATTGAACTTTGTTTGATGTGTAGGAAGAATTGTTGCTTGCATCTTGTTTGGTAAAAGTATCATGAAGGCCCTTATACCAAGAGTCAGATTACATTTTGCCTCCTTTACTAAAAAAAGGGCAAATTAGTCCATCTCTGTATCTTAGATCAAAGAGCAAATTGTGTTTCTATTAAAAATTTCATTCAATTCTAGTGGTTCTTGTACCTCAATATGAGGTATACATGGCACATCACATGTCAATCTGGTCATTCTGTCAGTCACGCTAGTTTTTAACGGTACAAGTTGACGAAATTTTTAACATAAATGATCACTTTGCTCTTTGATCCAATGTATAGGGACTAATATGCTCAATTTTTGTTAAAGGGGGTAAAATGCAACCTGACTCTTAATACAGGGTCCTCCACGGTACTTTTACCCATCTATTTTAAATGATGATAATTCATTACAATTTTTATGGTATTGAGGGTGGTGTCTATTCTTGTTCTCATTCTGTATTTTACAATTATCAGCTCGGGTTATCACCGATAGAGACACTGGGAGGTCCAGGGGCTTTGGTTTTGTTAACTTCGCTGACGATGAATCTGCCAGCAATGCCTTGTCAGCCATGGATGGACAAGTGAGGAAGAAAACAAACAATTACTTAAATGCAGAACATGTTTCTTTTGAACTACAGATTGACTGTTTTGTATTGAAAATTTCAGGAACTCCAAGGGAGAAATATTCGAGTAAGTTATGCCAATGAAAGACCTAGCGGCCCTCGTTCATTTGGCAACAATGGTGGTTTTGGTGGCAGTAGAGGTTTTGGAGGTGGATCCAGAGACGATTCAAGCTTCTAGGCTCCCATACCATCATCTGTCCGCGGACATGCCTCCATAGCTAATAGGCATTTAGTTTTGAGAATGTGTTCATTTGGTTTCAAGGATTTGCTGAACTTATGCAACTACTTTATAATTTATTTTATAAGGTTTAATTTTGCCCATTGTTTGTATGTTTTTACCCAACACATTATCTATGTTTGGCAAAGGTAAGCTTTGCTTTTCGAGTTTCAACATTGCTTGGTTCGATTCTAACATGCTCTTCATTGCTTGTATCTTTACTTTCGTTGCAGGGGAATTTCATCGCGTTTGCTTTCATTATAAGGTAAATGCAGACACCACTAGAGGTAAGATCACAGGTCACAGCCTAGTTTTTAGTGAGTTTTTATCTCTTTCATTTGTTGAGATTCATACCCTATTGATCTTGATTTTCGAGCTTCGAATTTCAAGTCGAATCAACTTACCCTTTTATTGATCCAAGGGAGATTCTTTTCTTGCCAAATGTGAAGAAGTACATGTTCTACTACGTATTTCACATTCCCAGAGTTATTGGCAATGCATGTTCTAGTATATATATACACATAAAAATAGGGTTAACTGTCCCGTATTCGGATGGTGTGATGTGAGCATGAGCACACGACTCAAGCTCGTGCTCGTGCTCACGAAAGTGCTAATGAGTATTCGACCAAACTATGGGGAATGCCCTTTTTACAATGGATGTTCAGTGTTTTTTCCAACGTTTCAGGGCTCATACGTTTGTAAATATATTTATATATAATTTGTCTTCAAATTATAACTAAATTATCTAAGCTTTATTTTTGGTGAATGTACTTTAAAGGTCCTTTTATTTTAGGAGTTGATCAAATTAACTTTTGTATTATTAAATGAAATCAAATAATGTCAAATTGAAATAGAATTAAAATTTATGTCTTACAAGTGTAATAACAAGAAGAAAAAGCTTATTTATTATCTATGTATTACAAATGGTTTGACATAAGGTAAAGAATAATTAATACAAATATAAATTTGAAATTTAAAAAAATGCACGATTAACTCTTGTAAAAAAGAGAATATTCAAAATAAATGGAAATTTACTATTTAATACATGCGTAAAAATAATATTACTATCAAACATTATTTAATTTTGTAAATGATATTTTTAAAGTTTTTATAATTTTGTAAATAAAATATCTTATTTATAATTCAAATACAATTAAAAAGAAAATTTGAGATACTTTTATACTGTAAATAAACTTACTTATTTTATTAGTATAATAATTAAATTGCTCTATTTAATAATAGAGAAACTAATTTGATTCAATAATCTTTTATTTTCTTATAATAAAATGAATCCTTGTATACTTACCAAGGTATGGTATCGGTTCTATTAATGGAAAGTATCATTCAGATTTCATGTTCATATATTCAAGGTTTTGTCCTCGATTACGAAGAGTGTTCAAGGTGCTTGATCGTGAGTAGTACTATTTTTCCAATGTAATCTTTATATTTTAAATATCATAAGCCGAAAACAAAATAAAATTGTAAATTTGATTCTCAATATATATTCATTTTCAACATTCAAACCCAAATCTCAGTGTAGATTCTCAAAATCTTTGAATATAATGTATTTTACTGTCACAAATTCAACTTTACAACTAATTAATGGAATAAATGAATGAATTAATTAATAAAACAAAAGTAAATTACAAGCAATACTCTGGGGTTTAACACAACAAAACATGTTCTGTTTTTTTGCTTTAAAACAACTCATGTTTGTGAAGTCCTTAAAGGTTGCTTCAACTTTAATTTATGGTCCCTCAAAAGAAAGAAAGAAAGAAATCTAATATAAGTTGTGCTGTGAATTATTATTATTATTATTAATTTTCATTATTTTTGTTCTTAAATACATGAGATACACGTGATTAAACCGTTTGGTTGATAATTCGCTATTAATAATAATTGAGAGCAAATTTATATTATTGAATTAAGATAATAATAAATTTAGATCTTAAAATAATTGTGTGATTTTATAAAATTTGGATTTTTCTGATTTGTTAAAATCTTAATTAAATCCAAGCATGTGATTGATGATATGTTTTCATTTACACCAATTAAAATCTATTATTATTTGGTGAATTTTGAGGAGTTAATTTCGATTTAAACTTATTACTATTTAAATTCAACTCGATTCTATTACATTTATCTTCAAGAATGTTTTAAGTTTTAGTAAAAGTATTATAGAGGTTATTTCTATTTAGAAAATGAATAAATTAGTTTTTATACATTAGATTAAAAATAAATTAATTTTTTTATTAAAAATTATTTATTTTATATTATTAAAACTAACGTAATTGATAGAATAACTAAAAAATAACACGAGACATATCACGTTTATCTCCTGTACCAATTTACGCTTCCCTAACACGATCAAAAGCATGGTTGCCAAAATCTAAGGTCGGCGGTGAGTCTCCAAAATAGAGGATCAATAATAATACCAGAGAAAAAAAACAAACAAAAAACAAAAAAGACAGCGGGGGTCTTTTCGTTGTCTATTAATTAATTAAAATTAATTATGTAAGAAAAGAAAAAAAGCTTGGTTACCAAGTCTTCTACCCTGGAAAGTTCACCCAATTATTGTCTTTTGGAAAATTTAATTAATTAATTAAATCAACTTTATCATCCTTCAACTTTTCTTCCTTTTGGGGCTGAATATCTTTTCATGTATTTAATCCAAATATGAAATCTTTAGAAATTGGATCTAATTGGATTAAATATTGTCAAATTTATTATCGATTTATTGTTAGTATACTCAGTGGCGAAGTTAAAGGGGTTGACAGGGCCTGCCCTTAAAATATAAAATTAATATTTAAACTTTTAAAATTTTTAAAAAATTTAAATTAGTAAAAATTAAATTATACTTTAGCCCTCTAAAATTATAAAATTTAATTTAATCCTTTAAAATTATAAATATATAAACTATAAAAATTAAAATTTCCTCTAGCCCTCCTAAAAATTGTTCTAGCTTTGCCTTTAAGTATACTCTATTTTTAATCCGATGTTAACTTATCTTAAAATTAAAACTTGAATATCTTTTATGAGTATTGGATGCATCTATAATATGTACTCTCGTATTGTGATGTTTGGTATTGATTAGTTATTTCTAATACTTTTAATGTAGATTTCGACATATAAACATAAAAGAAATATCCCACATGATTATTTTAGGGTTTATTGCATAATGTATTATAATATTATTATAATTTTTAAAAATAAATATATAAGATTAAAATAACATCTCGCCTTACTTTTCCCTTTTAAAAATAAATAAATTTAAAATTCATCGAACAGTTTGAACTATATTATTAAATAAAAAAATATCTAAACACCGAAGAATTTAAAGATCACATAAACCCTCCATTTTGTGCGGGGTTTGGGTTTTGTTACGCTTCATGGAGTATCATTACTCCGAGAAAGACTAGACTAGTTTACTTCCGTTTGAGTCCAAATCCCTCTAGTTCAAGTAATTCAATCGACTCTTACTTTTTATTACAATTTTTTAGAGTATTTTTTATGTTTACTTTACTGTCTATGTTTAAAACTATAATTGTTTCTCTTAACAATATTATGATCTTTAAAATTTGAACTTATCATTACTAATTTAATGTTTACTATAATCACTTTTTAACCTTTAAATAAACGCTTCAACACACTCAAACTATGTCCCGCTACATCGATAATAATATCAATCAAATTAAGACTCTATCGACTAATACGAAAAACAAAAAGAACACTCATAACCCAAAAAACTTAAAATCTTGACTTATATATAAAACTCAAAATAAATACAGAAATGCATAAAAAACAAAAAATCTTAATGTCATCATTGTTGTTCAATCACAAATTCATTCTTTTCTTTTCATATGAAAAATCAACGGTCAAGACCTGCCCCTTTTCTTAAGCAGACCCCACCAAATTATTACACCTCATCTCGATAGATCTACAACCTTTTCTCTCTCCCTTTCATAATTTTGTCCCCCTTTTTTTTTTTCTTCACATTTCCTATATATTTCGTCAAAATCTATATATAAAAATCTATAATTATATATTCTACATGAACGACAATTGCAACAATTTTGATCCCTTTCCTTTTTTTGGGTTTTCTTTTTTACATCAATATAACCATTAAATAACAATGAAAAATTAAAAAGGACCGGGCAGCAGCCATGGAAATGAAAATATGAAAGCTTGTTCTTAACTGGATTCATCGAAATGTTGGGTTTCTTTTGAGCGTTTCGATTCAATCCCAAAGTAACTCACGTACCATTTCACGAATTTTCTCAACCCAGCAGCTAAATCCGTGGTGGGTTTATACCCAAAATCCTTGTAAGCTAACGTGACATTGGCATGTGTGTAGGGGACATCACCATTTCTGGGCAACGTAATCACATGTTTCTTGGCTTTTGTGTTGAGCAATCCTTCTAAAATCGAGACTAATCGGCCGACGGGAACAGGGGAAGTGTTTCCCAAGTTGTAAACCCTTAATTGAGCCGGTCCTTTCTTTTTTCCGCCGCTACCGGTGCTTTTTTCCGCCGTGTCTAACGCTCCTAAACAACCTTTCACAACGTCGTCGATGTAAGTGAAGTCACGCGCCACCGCTTTTTGATCTTGGGTTCTGTAGATATCAATGGGTTTCCCTTGAAGAATATCTTTAGTGAAAAAGAAGTAAGCCATATCGGGTCTTCCCCATGGACCATAAACGGTGAAAAATCTAAGTCCGGTGAGGGAAAGGCCGTATATATGGTTATAAGTGTGAGCGATTTCCTCACCGGCTTTTTTCGTTGCAGCGTAAAGACTCGCCGGACGGTCAGTTCTATCATGTTCGGAGAATGGGTTTTCAGTGTTGAGTCCATAAACGGAGCTCGACGAAGCCCAAACGATCGCCGGTTGTGGATTCACCGCTTTGGCTACTTCAAGTAAGTTCACAAACCCAGCAATGTTCGACTTAACGTACGACTGTGGGTTTTGCATGGCGTACCGTACACCGGCCTGTGCCGCTAAGTGAAGCACATGAGTGAACGGCACGACGTCGAACAGCTTCGTCAACAACGGGCCGTCGTTCAAATCCCCTTCGACGATGAAAATTTGGTGCTTGCTTAACAGATTCTGCCTCGCCCTTTTCAACGAAGGATCGTAATAATCGTTAAAATTATCCAATCCCAAAACCCCATCGCCGCGTTTTTTCAAAGCAAGTGAACAGTGAGAACCGATGAACCCAGCGGCGCCGGTGACCAAAACGGAAAACCCATTAACTCTACGTGGAGTAGAAGAGTGACGGACTTGTTTCTCCCATGCCGCACCACCAACGAGGGAAGAACCGGAGAAAAGTGAAGTTGAAAGAAAGCTATGACGGTGGTGATGGTGAGGTGCACTGTGGGTATTATCCGATAGTGGAGGGTAGTTAATGGTGAAAAACAAGATCAAAACTAAAGCAATAAGAAGGGTAACACGAAATAGAAATTTAGATGAAGCATTCAACAGCTTCGTGCTATGGACTTTACGAATATAGCTATTGTATCGTTCTAATTTCATGGGTTTGCTTGTATCTGTTGGCATTTTCTTTAAACTTTGTTGTTTGGGAAGAAAGAAAATGAGAGAAAAATGAAGGGCTCAATTGAAAGAAAAATAACTTTGATTTTCTTTTCCCTTTTTTTTTTCTTTTGAGGATGAGCCCTGAAGTTGTGAAGGGTGTAGAGGGGTAGATTATAAAGAGAGAGAGAGAAGGGGAAAATGAAAATAAAAATAAAAATAAAATAAAAGAGAAATTAGAGCAAAGGAAAGGGGGTTGGTATTGGTTGGAAACCACTTTCTGTTTTTGGGTTCTTCTTTAACTAGCTTTGCCTTAACTATTATAATATGTTAGAATATATGATATAATTATATACTATATTTGTTGAGTCGGGTGATAAGAAAATTCGATTATTATTTAAGTTTCGATTTTGGGTTTTTTCGAAAATTTGATTATTATTTAAGTTTCGATTTTGGGTTTTTTCAGTATTATTTATGTTTGTTTTATAATTTTTACTTAGGGTTTATAATTATTTTTGTTCGAGCACAGTATTCTTCATTTAAAAGTGAAATGAGTGAAAATAGTAGTATATAATGCGCTTTCTGTATTGGCAACAATACTTATATCAATCGAACTAAAATTCAATCGGCATTATATTATTTATCTAACACTTAATTGATACGGGTTTAAAAAGTATTATTTATTTTACGATTTAGTTTTTATGTAATTTTACAACTGAATCGATAAAATCATATTATACCAAATTTAATTAGAGACATTAATATGCATTATGATTTGTGGGGATTAAATTGCAAATGGAAAGTGAGCAATAAATTGGATGATAAAAATGGGTATTTGATTTTCAATAATAATTATGATATGTAAGAAAAATCAATGCATTAACTTATCATACTTATGATGAAAATGGGGAGTAAAAGAGAGATTGGGATATTTGCAATTGCCAGCTATGTTGTTTTGAGGAAACCCCCATTTTCTCCCCATGTGCTTCACACGTGTTGCCATTTTTAGACCAATTTCCCATAGATTTTATTATTATTATTATTATTGTTCCATTTTTAATTACCAAATCTAATTTTCACCATAAATAAATGTAATAACTACTAGACTTCTTGTTACTTCTAGATGGACCGTAAAAATTGATTGATGTAACTAAAATTAAATTAGTTGTTGTAATAATGAAAATCGAAAATTGTAGTTAAGTTCGAATTAAATTTTATTCAATTTGATTTTTACATTTATTTTAGTGTTGAAATAATAAAAGGGTATTTACCTGATTGACTCTTAGCTCAACGGGTATTAATTTTATTGTTAAATATAAAATGATATAGGTTCGAGTGCGCTTAATCACATCATTCTCTTATTAATGACTATGAATATTTTATATTTAATAATTAAATTAGTTAAATTTATATAAATAGAAAAACTCTAATCTTCTCATTATCCAATAAATAAAAAATAGACCGACCCATATGTAAAACTTGTGGGCAGAGCAGTCCATTTAATTCACTGAAAAATAAAATAAAAATAAAATAATCAAATTTAGAAGGCATTTTCTGGGAAGGTTAGGTATAAATATTAAACTAAAAATTAAAAAATTAAGATTAATTTTTAAAATATTTTATTAAGCTAAATAAAATACCGAAAACCATGTGGCCCATGATTCATGACTTGTATTAAACTTAGGTCAACAATTAATAAAACCCTGTTTTATTTTTTGGTAATTTTAATTTTCAAATGTATATTTATGACCGACAAAGAATTTAAGGTTTCGATTCATATTCTAATTTTTTTCAAAAATTAATCTAATTTTATATAAAAATTTTAAATATTTTATTTTTAATATATGAATAAATTAGATTCTATTACTGCAAGACAAGAAACTTGCCGTGTCGGTGGTCATAATCATGACTTTCCTTTTTTATTTTTCGTGAGCTGGGAATTTTTTTCCAAAAACTAGTTGTTTATTTCCTTTCCTATTTTTTATTGATTTTTTAATTAAATTATAAATTTATAAGAGATTAATTATTGTATTATTATTTAATATATTATTTTAAGTCAAAATTTGTGATTTAATCCTTATATTTTTAAGTTAAAAGTTAAAATTTTAGTCCAATTAGGTTTGCTTATCAAGCTCACAATGATTTTACTTTTGACGTAATTACATGAGTGTATTGATGATTAATTTTGACTAATAAATAATATTAATAGTGTTAACGATAATATGAGATTTTAAATTAGAGAAAAAATAAGAGAGTTTAGTTTTTTTTAAACTTTCTAGGCTAAAAATATTATTTGGTAGGCGAGCTTGATACTTTTTTAATATGGTGCATGTATTTGGAAAAATTATACATTTTAATACCTGAAGATAATAATATTAAATCTTTAGTGTTTACTTGAGTTTTAGGGTTGATATGATGAAATTTTTAATCAACTAATAATATTAACAATTAATTTTATCAAATCAATCCTAATCACAAAACATCATGCTACATTTAACAAATTAAACATTAAATTAAACAAAATAAAACTGAATTTATTCTACTAGAAAGATCATGGAAATTTAAATATAATAATAGCAATTAACTTTCATTAAGTAAGCCCTAAAGTACAAATTAAACACTAAAAAGTCGATCTTATTACATATGGATACCAAAATATACACCTTTTGCCAAAAAATAAGCATATCAGTGGACAAAAAACAAAGGTATCAAATTTTAAAAAAGTGTCAAACAAGGGTACTAAATAATGTAATCTAAATACAAGGACTTGCGGCATAATTTTGCCATTTTTTATTGAATTAAACATATATAATATTACTTTTTTATAAATAAGTTAATATTATGACACTAAAATTGGGTTGAAAATGAAAACCATATTTCCAGCCCTATAATTAATTCCATTTATCACTCAAAAAACGACTTGAAAAAAAACAACAACAAAGGATTAATTACAAATTCAAACCCCCCAATTAATTTCATCAAGAAAATGATTTTTTGGGCAAAACAAATTCATGTGCAAATTAACTATGGAAATAAATGACTTTGAAACCCTAAATTAAATATTCATATTAACTACATGATTTTGACTTGGAAACCCTAAATTTAATGGGTGAATCATGATCTAGATTCAATGTAATTCTAGTAAATTAATATTTTGGATTTCTTAGCTTGAAATTGACTACTTAATGAATGTTGTAGATCTAATACTAAATAATTTGTTTGAAGATCTCTTTAATAATTAAGTGTTCCCTTTCTTGGAAATAAAATGGGAATTTACTCATATAAAGTGGGAAAAATAGTGTTATATTCATATTATATAAATTAAATTATTGTATCGTTACGATGTGGGTAGAAATTTTATGTAAGAATTTAATATAAAAATTAAATATGGTTATGATTTAACGGGTAAAGTTGAGATAATGAAGATTATGAAGTTTAAGGTATAAATCCCATTGTTTGTATGTTTATAAAAAGATAAAATAACTTCAAAAATAATAATTGTCACTATGTAAAAATAACGAGCTTTTAATAATTTCAGAATTGAGTTAGAACCCAGTCGATGGGTGATACGAATATAATCAAACTCTTAAATAATAAAATATAGATGGGTAATAGATTGCTGGATATAACTGGTTTTGGAGGGTTTTGCTCAATTTTTTATGTTGAATTATCGGAAATTTTAGATGGTCTAACATTTACTCGAAGAAAGGGGCGGAAGATGGTTTTCATTCATACAGAAAACTTAGAGATTGTCAAAGCCCTTCAAGATATTTATCTGACTGAATTAACTTCAGCCTTGGTTAGAAGAATCGATATGATTTTACAAACCATGGAGCAATGGGAGATCAAGTATATTCCTAAAGAGAGAAATCAAGTTGCGGATAGACTAGCCAAATTAGCTTCAGAGAGTAACTCAACTATGCAAATGTTTGAAAAAGTTCTTGAAGAGCTAGTAGCGGTTGTTGATATTGCTAGAGCAACAGATATTAATGTTGGTTAGGTGGAGTAGTAAATAGTTTGATGCTTCTTTGTAAGGTTTAGGGTACGGTAAAGTTAGAAAAAAAGCTTTTAAGGGATCGCAATTAAATTATAAATTTTTATATGAGTTAAAATGCAATTTCACCATTGTATTGGCTAATATATTTATAATTTTTAAATGACTAAATAAAATCTTACTTTTTTTGGAGTCAAAGTATAATTTTACTATTATTAATTTATAATTTTATACATTTAAAAGGGTAAAAATCACAATATTTTAATTTTAGCGGGGTCAGGGCCCTACCTATTCCCCTCTCGTCTCCCTTAGTATAGGGTTTGAATTTTGTAAATGTAAAAAACAATGCTGGAAGCTTTGCTCCTCGTATAAAGATCAATCTTAACTCGACTTTGAATTTAGTAGAAATTTAATGTAATTATCGGATACCGAAATATAAATATTAGATAAAAAAAAAAAAGAAAAAGTTGGATTTGAATAGCTCAATTATTTTATTCTTATAAAAGACCAAAGTGAATGAATGTAAAAGAGACCCACACAAGGGTTGACGTAGGACACGGGTACTAAAAACAGGACCAAAAGTGTCATTATCCCCTATTGTGCAAGAAGCTGAGTGGGAAATGCATGAGAAGGTTCCTAGCTCCAATGCCCACTCTTCATATCTTTTTAGGGACACCTCCCCTGGTCACATGGGAAGATATAAATGCAATTTTTTATTATAAAAAATATATAAATTTAATAATTTATATCATATATATACATTTTAATATACATATAATTTGATGCATTAAGAAATTAGAAAATTATATTAAAAAAGACTAGATAAAAATTAAAATAATAAAATTTGAGAGACCAAAATAAATATTTTACCATTTTTTTTAATATTTGAGAAGGTTTTTTATTATAGGGATTCGATTAAATTAGTCCTTATATTATTAAATGAATCGATGTAGTTCTTATACTATTAGAAAGAATAAATAGAACTTTTTGTTCGGAATTGATTTGTAGCTGAGTCCAATAACTAATTTTCCGCATTCTGTAAAACCATTAAGAAGTAAATGCTGGTTATGAGTTTCAAAGCTGCTCCATACTCAGGGCGAGGATCGAACATTCGACCACTGATTAAGGTAAGAGAAACCCTTGCCATCTTATCTAATTCTCGTGATTAAACCTTCGAAATACTTTAAGTACTGTATTGTATATGTAAGTTTAAAATTTTATAAATGGAAACAAATCTATAGAGAAAGATATGCCAACACCCAAATGTGAATTGCAAACAGATTTAGGGTCAACCGTTCCAAGCTGGGTACTTCACTTAGACTTTTGAACAGCCATTCACATTCTTCTGACTTCGATTAATGATTTTGATTAAATTATAAACAAATTTAGGGTCAACAACTAAATGCTGTACTAATTTTATAATTTTCTTAAATTTTAATTTTTTCCTTAATTTAACCCAATTTAAATATTCAAATCGATCACATAAATTTTAAATTATTTTTAAATAAAAATACCATAATTGACGTTTATTCATTAATAAAAATATTTTACCACTGATTTTAATCTCAATTTTATTTCTAACTTGACAAAAGTGGTTTAAAGTACTAGTAGTTGAAATTCATGTGCCCAAAATTTGGATTTTGAACATTAATTGAATTATCACGCGTTTTGTTTTTTGGGCTCAAGGGGGGCATTATAATAAATAAGAATACACCACAATGAAGTTGTAATGTTGTAAAAGTCTTAAGTTGGAACTAGCTTTCAAAATTTTAGAAGTTTCATTTATAATATATAAGGAATCCTATGATTTTCGATAATTATATTGAATTTTGATTAAATTTAGAGTCGAGTCAAGCTAGATTTTTAAATAAAATAAATTTAATTTTGAAAATTTTACTTAAAAGGACATCGAACTTCTTACCATTTGATTTAATAAATATAGATATCCAGTAAATTATATTTAAGCACTTTGTTGAATTGGTGTCGCCCTTAATTGGGCTACCGACTCAATTATGAAATTATAAAACTATCCCTTATTTTAAATAATAATTTACTATTATTATTGAGTCTTAGCTCGAGGATGTGGGTTTGAGTATGTTGAAATGCATTATTCTCCTATTTATGGGTTAGGAATGGACTATAGGTAGTTCTAGACATTTTGTCAAAAAGAACAAATATGATCAAAACATATAATGAAATTATTCAAAAAATAGAAAATAAAACAAAACAATTATAAATTATAAATACAAATACCGAACATATAATATTTCTTTCGCTCACATTATGAGTGTAACAAAATCGAATATATATATATATATATATATATAAAGAAATGCTGCTTAAATTAACACTACAGAGAGTTTTGACTGTAAAATATAGAGAATATGGAGATGTGGGTGGGGATGGACCATCTTCATTGAATTCCTTCATATGGATAAGATTGTTAGATCATACCCCAACAAGATTCTCAGTGAATTACAAACTAATGTTCCAAAATTTGCTGCTTTTTTCTTTTGGTCTTTGTTTTTCATGGGTGAGTATTAAACTACACACTAGCTTTGACTTAAGCTACTGAAATATAGTAGTTAATTTGTTCATACTAAGTTGTTTGATTCTTGGAACTGTGGGTATTAATTGCTTTAAATTATTATATATATATACATTTATATATATATATATATATATATGGGTAAACGACACCCATCATCATTTTAAATTAGGGGCTATCCTATTTTGATCTTCTTAATTTTTTCATTTTAAATAAAATAATTGTGCAAATTAGTCACTATCATTAAAATTTTTGTGTTCTTTTAACAGATTGCTGATATGACACATTAACCCATTGAGTGATTGAATAGTGACATTTTTCAGTTAACTTTTTGACTAAAGTTCAAGGAGAAAAAGTTTTGGACATGTGCCTCCAATTATCTATGCTTAACTCATTATCTTCGGACATACACAAAGGTGAAACGTGCCAATAAATTTTGGGTGCCTAATTAAAATGTTGAAAAAGTTCAAAGGGTCTAATTAAAACTTAAAAAAAAAAAGGTGTTTAATAAAAGTTTCTAAAAATTTCGAGAGACCTAATTAAAAGTTAAAACTTTTGAAGGGCATGATAATAATTGTCAAAAACTTTGTAAGGTAAGGCCCGCTGTGGCTCCAATGACATTCCGCCCCTAGGGGTACGTACAATATTGATATTTTTAAAGTTGATTCCGATATTAAATGTCATGGTCAACACCAACATGTAAATTATTGTTCCCTTCGATACATTAAACCTCACAATTCTACTTACAAAACACCATATATAAGTTGAAGAAATTAATAAAGTTCTAACAAATAATCAATGTGTTATTCATGACTCATCGTTAAAATCACGACATATAATTACTAAAAGAGATTAGAGATGTTCATTCATCACGTCAAAGAGTATACAAGTATTCAAAATTAAGGTTGAGAAAGGAGCTCTCAAGAAAACTAGAAATCATTTATTGTTGAGACGTATGATTTATTTTAATAAATTTTATGTAACTATTTTAAGTTAAAAAACATTATTTAATTGAAATTATTAATCAATATCTTGATAGTGATTAAAGTAACATTTATAAAAGCATATAATTAATATATTATTTTTGAATTTATATTCGATACATTAACATTATATAATTTTATACAGTATCAACTAATTAAATATATTCACAATCCATACATCAAATATAAATACAATTTTCTAATATAATAAATTTGAGTTATGGTACACACTAGGTTAAATTCGCTATTAGTTCTTATACCTTACACAAAAGTTGTGAAATTTTAAATTTTCAATAATCACCAAACAATAATTATTAAATTCATTATGTTCTATTATTTTCAAAATCTAATGCGGCAAATATATTATCACGTATATAATATTATGTTAATTTGTTTATTTCACATATTACTTACTAAAAATCTAATTAATGGATTAATGACTATCATTTGGGTCAATAATGAAATTTCAAAATTCAAAAAGTACAGAAACTTTGAATGATCCGATTAGAGAATATGATCTAAATCTGTAACTATTGTTTGGGTCATGATTAAAACTTTAAATTTCAAAAAATACATAGACTAAAATTGACTAATGTAAAATACAAAGACTAATAATAAAATTTAACCTAGCTGTTAACCGATCCATATATTTACGTTGGTTGAAAATCATGGTAAAAAACATGTTGAGACAAAATTATTGCATGCATACGTATTGAATAATGCAATTAAATGAGTACATTGCGTGTGGGTTATTATTTCCACAAAGAGATGGGATATGTGTATCTTATCTTACGTAACGGTATGTTTGCATTCGTGTCGGTATGGTTGAGGTCTTAAGATTTTAAGTGTAAGGATTTCAACTTTTTAATTAATTTGAGTTAAATTAATTGCTGAAATTATTTATTTAAATTTCACCATAATAGGTGAAAAATATAATTATATAATAAATATATTTATAAAAAAATTATATAAATAATAAATGAGGCTTTGATTAAACATAGAGTTGGTGTTCAGTTGAGTCGTGATAACGACTCAATTAAGTGCTTAATATATAATTTAATTTGGAAAAATATGGCACCTCTATGTTCACAATTTTTAATATTCACTTTATTAGGGTTAAATATTAAATTTATACATAAACGTTTAATGTGCAATTTTATACGTAAACTTTGATTTTGGTTCAATTGTACATATTTATATAAATAAATACATACATTTATTTTTATTGGATTAATATCATTGTTTGTGTAGATAATATATCAACGTAAAATGATGTTATTTCAATAACGTTGTTTAATTATAAAATATTATAATTAAATCTCACACAATAAAAATCACAATTTGATGAAAATAAAAGTCAGATTATGGTATAAACACCTTTGAAAATTAGAAATCCCTCTCTTTATCTTGAGATTGAAGTTTCTTTAGCTAAAAATAACACAGATAAAAAGGAAGATGCTAAAGTGGTGTGGAGCCAACATTTTGACCAACATTTCATATTTGATAAAGTAATCTGGTGGGGGACTTTCTCAAATTTTAATGATTCCATTCCCTACTTGAAATCCGGGTTTAGCTTGCATTCATGGTTTTCCCCCAATTGCCTTTTCTTTTCTTTTTAATTATTACGAAAACGGTTCAATTAGTTCACTCGGTGGAAAAGGGAGGGGAATTCGAGTGAGAATTAGTTGATTCTCTTGATTGTATTTTAAAGAGGTATTTAAGAGTAATCTTCTTCTTTTTTTGAGAGAAAAAACATTATAAAGAACTATATACATAAAAACTCAAGCCTCCATGGAGGTGTTTCAAAAAATTGAAGGCCATCATTATAACCGATCGTCATTTTAGCCAGCCAAACAACATCTTTTTTGAGTTCTCTTGAAACATGATGAATCGACCAATGCACCATCTTAGTTAATAAGAGATGAATTCTTCTGACCAAAGCTAAACTTGAATATTGTGTAGGCTTGCTTTGTAGAGCTTGTACCGCCTGATCTTACCTATTTGAAAAAATTATTAACCTGTCGAATCCTCTGTCCAGTGCAATCAACAGACCATTCCAAATGCCCTATAATTCCGCATCTAAAATAAAACAGATTCTAATAAACCGATTGTAACCCAGGTTCTAACACCCATACCTATCTCGTAGAACCCCCTATCGAGGCAGCCCCAGTCTCCCCTTTAATTGCACCATCAGTATTCAATTGAATTCAATTTTCAGGTAAAGGTGTGATTGAGTTTGATACTAGCTGTCTCGGGGCACTTGCCTTATTGAGTGAGGTGTATTGTTTAACCTAATTGTATGAAACTTTAACCCACTCCTCGGCACTTCACGATGATCCTTGGAAGACAAATAAATTACGATTTTTCCAAATATGCCATGCAACCATACCAAAGAAAGCCAATCCACTCCTTCAATTTGCATTCCAAGTTTACTATATAAATTGGCAGCTATCCATCATGTAATCCCCCATACGAGAAAGCATTGAATTTATCTTCTGCTATTATTCTAGACCATATGTGTTTAACTTCAGGACAATCGCGTATGACGTGTTAGGTATCTTCAGATATCCATCCGTAAAAACCACCAGTATCATCTGACAATATTATATATGTGATTAATTGATGATTCAAGCTTCAGGAATACGATTATTAAATATGTGAATGATATATAACAACAATCCTTAACTTAACGTGAAGTTATTCTCTAAAAGTATTCAACTTGGGAAAATATATTCAACAATTATTTTAAAAAGAAAGTAACAATGAGTACATGTTACAATAAATATATTGGTTAATTGATGGAGATAATTCCAATGGGTGCACAAAGTTATTTACTAAGATTAATGCATGAACTTTTAGGAGTGCTTCATGTGATTGTACTATGTATTTTTTATTTTTTTTGTTCATTTGTACTAGGGTTTTGTTTTTTTAGCATAAAAGGAGTAAACTTTAAGACGATAAAATTGTGTGAGGCAATGAACTCTTTTACCTTCATCATAGTATAAGGGCGGTGCTATCACATGAGTCCTAGAAATTGTAAATAATAATAATAAAAACATTAATAAAATTCAAGTGTGAGTTAGATCTATACTTAGATTTGGTTTGAAGTGTTGGTTTTGTACTTGGCATAAATTTAAATTAAATAATTTTAAAATATTTTATCTTGTCGAGTTTGAACTATTGTTTTTGTTTCGGTTTAGATAAAAATGGATGTTATCAATAAGTTTTAGAGAAAATCATATAAAAATAAGTCGATTGAGTCTTATTTCAATTGGCATGAACATTATTGTTAACGTAAAAGGACGTGGACTCAAGTGCACTAAAGCGTATTATCTTCTTATTTATGAGTTAGAAAAAAACCAATAGCAGATATGAACAAAACCTATAAAATTTTATTTTAAAAAAATCTTTTTCCATTTATTCATGTCGACAAGATTACCCATCTAACTTCACCTCTTTAATTTTTATTTTTTTTACTTTTTTTAAATGTTTTTTTTTTAAGTAAGAAGGAGATAAAATCACGTGAATTATTCTATCAGGAAATATCATAAAATAGTGAGGTAGACTCACATGAGATTCCTATTTATATATATGATTAATATTTCACTATGTTAATGCTCAATCAAGATTTCATTTGATAAAATAGAAGAGCTATTAGCATAATTAGGTGAAATAGGGATTATAGACCAATTTGACACTTCTTCTAGGTCTGAAGACTATGTTACCATGTCTAACAAACTTTACCCAATATAAAATTTTATTAAGCTTTATATATATATATATATATATATATATATATATATATATATTTACTTATATTGCAATTTTTGAAATTATAAAATATCAGTGATCGTCAAATCATAATAAATTCATTATATTATGTTATTTTTAAAATTTGATGTAATAAACATATTATTATATGTGTAATATTTTATCGATTTGTTATTTTACATATTACTCATTAGAAATCTAATTAATAGATTGATAATTGTTATTTGTATCAAGACTGAAATTTCAAAATTTAAAAAAAAAGAGTATAGAGACTTAGAATAATTCAATTAGAGAATATGGGCTAAATATACTAATGTACACATGGCGACTAGTTATTAAATTTAACCAAACGAGTTTAATCGCTACTATTTGGGTAAGGACTAAAACTTTAAAATTCAAAAAGTAGAGATACTAAATATGACAGATACGAAAATACAAGGATTAAATCTACAACCTTTGTAAATTACACAATTTAATAGCATAATTTAACCGTTGGTTTATATAGTGAATTCAATTTAGATCTTTTTTAACATAGAATTTCTTTTTTATTCATTATATCCATTGCCTATGTTCGATGTTCGTAATTATTTCTTCTAATAATAGTATCTTTAAGATTCGAACTTACGTTCTCTCGTTAACTTGATCTTATAATTTAAAGTATTTTTTATAAAAAATATTACTTTTATAATTTTAAATTTTGATATAAAATAATAAAAATTAATTCTATAGTACGGTTAATACATGTTAACAAGTGTCACTTTCATTGCTTTTTCTTTTTTCTTTAAAGAATCAATAAAACTTATCCCAAAGCATAAGCCTTATCCATATATTCTATTTCACTGTCTTGATTAGAATTGGGTCCCTTTGCTTTAGTACGGAGGACTGGGATTGAAAAAAAATATTCCTTTTAATTAAAATAATTAATAAAATTTGAGAAAGCTGTTTATTACCAACCAATTATGATATCTTTGCTTCAAATTTAATTACATAATTTAAAAAAAATAAAAAAAAATATGATTGATGTTACTCTTATTTTCCTACAAGTCACCCATCTTAAAAAAGAAATATTAATTTTAGAAGTTGTTGTGGTTAGTGGCTTCACCCATCCTTATCAATCCAAGATTAGATATTTAAAAAAAAAAAGAGTTAAAAAGGATAAATTTTATAATATCTCGTTTGTTGCTTGTAAAGTTTGTTGACTCATCACCACGTAGATTTTTAAAACCTAGCGAAGTGACATATAGTTCAAGAGTGAGATATATCGATAGAGGTGTTAACAGTATTACATGATTTACCTCATGGGTATTTAAAGGAGGATACTTGTTTAGGAATATGCATATGTAAGATCTTGCTTACTCAAAAAAGAGGATTTATGACACTCTTAGATTATTAAGCTTTCGTGTGAACCTCATATTGTTCCTCAAGCTCCGCCCTTCGCCCTTCTCTCATATTAGTCAAGCAAGGAGTTTATTTGAAGATTTTATGTGTGATCATGTTATCTTGTATGATGAGATTCAATATCTTTTTTTATTTGATGTCATATAAGAGTTTTACTGAAATACAATTTTAAGATGTCACGTTCACACTAGTCGAAAATTCAACGCGCAATTTGTAGCCAGGTTTTCAATTTAAAAGAGTGATTTTAATTAATATAAGGAGCTAGGTTACAATTAGACTTTTTCAAGAGCCGAACAACTAGGCTCTACTTAGGTTGGGCTTAGACAAGTTTTTTATATCTCAATTCGACCTAGTTCAATCCAAACTCAATTTAAATATTTTTAAAATTTAAATTTAATTATAACATATATAAAATATTAACACAAAAAAATATTTTCAGTATTTTATTAATTTTGAACAATGAAAATGGTTTCTTTGGGCGAGTGAGGCCAAAAATAGGCCTAGATTTAGAATCGAGCTGCAACCCAACCAATGAACAATTCTAGTTGCAACTTGGTAAGTAAGTTGACCTTAAAGGTTTCTGAATCGGGTAACAAACTCATGTGTCCATATCGATTTTTATTCAACACTTTCAAGATCAATTTTTTTCCCCGCTTATGTTCATTTATCAAGCTAAATAAATGAACAAAAAAATTTTGATACTCATTATTAAATGAACAAAACACGAATAAATTTATTCAATTTATTTATATTTATAAACAAAATCGTTTATATTTATTCAGAACTTATTTAATAAATTACTTAAAACTCATCTAAAACTCGTTTATTGCTTGTTTGATTATTATATAATCAATAAGATTATTTTATTTATTATAATATTAATATCTAAGAATAAGAGATAAATGATTATTTATTTATTATTTGTTGGTTTATTATTCAAGAGTATAAAAAATTCATTTAATTCAAAAAAATATAAATACGTATAATTTTAAATAAATAAATACACATAAATGTAGATATTTTCATTTATCACATGTGAATTGAAAATAAATAAATAAATAAACACTATTCCTTGCTTTCTCTCCATCCACAGAAATTGTCGGCAGAACACTGAATTGGAGAACCTTGCCTTTCATATTTATGTATTGCCAACTTAAAATTAATTTCTTAATTTAAAAATTAGTCCTTTGAATCTGCAACAATTATTATACTAATTAGGTAAATAAACATTATATTTATTGATTTAAAATTTTTTATTATAAATTTATAATAAATAATTTATCCGATTGAATCAATTGAATCGGTAATAAAAATTTTATGAATTTAAATTTAATTTTAAAACATTGGATTGGCTGTATGTTGAAAATGGAAATAAAATTTGTGGTTAATTTAGTTTAATTATCAGAACCATTGATCTGATTGGTTCATATTACGAAGCAAAAAAGTTTGATGTTGGATGTTGGATGTTGGGTTCCTTACTGTTTATGGAAGCTATCAACACTTTGGAATGGGCTGTCTTTTTTTTGTTTTTCAAAAGTATTGAAATTTTTTCGCATGTTCGTTGAAATGTTGTCTTCTGTCTTCTCTTTGATGTGTCACGATTAGATTTTTTTTTTTATAATTTTTTCATGTACTGAATTTTTAATTAATTACATTTGTTTCGTGTAATTGTATGATCAGGGGTGTAATTAGGGGAAAGGTAGGGTCCTGATTCTTCTAAAATAAAAATAAAAAATTTATTTAGATTTTTAAAATTTTAAAATTTTAAATTAATAAAACTAAAATTGTACATTGGCCCCTCCTAAAACTAATAAAAAATTAATTTGGTATAATTGTATAATTAGGGGCGTAGCTAGGGGCTAGCAAAGGCCCCGGTTCTTTTAAAATGAAAAAAAAATATTTAGGTAATTTAAAAATTTTAAAGGTAAAATTACAGTTTAATCTCCTAAAAATGATAAAAATGATTTTATTCTTTAAAAATTATAAATATATGAGTTATTAAAATAGTGAAACTGCATTTTTACGATTGTAAAATTACATTTTAATTTCAGTCTCCCATAAAAAAGTTTTGACTTCGCCTTTTGTGTATGATGTTGGATATTATCAAGTTTAGTGAAAATTTTAAGATTATAAATTTATTTTTGAGATAAATTTTAAAATTATACATAAAAGTTTAATCTAATTGGCTAATTTTAATATGATTAAATATAAATATATTGATTTTAATTGAATAAAAAACAATTTTTCATGTACATATTTGTAAGAAACTAAAATTTAAGCATCATAATGCATATTTAATCAAAATTCATATATAATTTTAAATTTTATTTATTTTTATATCAATAGTAAACTTTTAAAAATCGAATTATTAACTCGATTCATATTATATCTTAAACTTAAGATTGCTTATTACGATGCAATCCGATTCATGAATAATTCTAATTAGTATATAGGTTAATTAATATTATTCTCTCTTTCATAGTGATGTCTATTCATTTTTTTTATAATTTTCAAAAATTTAATCATAACTCTTAATTGAAATGGGTCACTCTCAAGCTTAGTGAGATATTTTTAGTTGGTTTAAATCAAGTGATTTATATTTGATAACTAAATCATCCTATAAATTTCAGTGTTAATTATTTAAATAAAGCATTAAGCAATAATAATAAAACAAATTTCTAGTTTTTTAATATAATTTTTTAAAGTTATTCACAATTATATTCTATAATTTTTCATATGATGGGATTTTTTCTAAGTCAAAATCTCATTGTGGTTTTCGATATTACAGTGAATAATGATTCGAACAGAGATGTTTGAATTAGGAAAATAGAAAAAAGTTGAATAGTGGTCTTGCTTGGTTTATGGATAGTTCTAAACAGATATGAAGTCGGAAATTATTTTAAAAGAGATCGAGATTAAGTCATTTTTTAATGAGAGTTAAAGTATAATTTTATCATTGTGTTAACATATTATTTTGTAATTTTAAAAAGGATTCTAAAGAAATTTTACCATATTTAGAAAGCAAAATGCAACTTAACCATTATATTCACTTAAAAGTCTATAATTTTTAAAGGGATTAAAAATAAATTTTACCATTTTGAGGAAGCAAGGGTGCCATCCCTAGTTCTAAACCAAGTAAACTATCTTTCCTATATGAAGAAAAGTGTTGGTGATATTAGAGATGGTAAAACCTAAATATAAAGACAGAAATAATTTCGGTTTTTTTAAATTTCGAAATAAAATAAACATTATTAAATTTTAATTGTGTTTAGTCAAATTTAGATAAAATTCTAGCTTGATCTTGTATCAAAATTGGGATTTAAAGTGGGTAATCTCACATTGATTGAGGAAAGATTTTTAAGAGAGTTTAAAAATAGTCTTACCTATTACCTTCATTTAGTAATTGGGGGCTAAGGGCTCAACATATGTGTGTCGTTGTTGTTCGACCCGGTCCATGTTCATGTCAACACTTGTTGACGACATGTACTGTGCGTTCCCTTTTAAATAGAATTTGTTCCTTTTATCATAAATATTTCTTTTTTAGAATATTTTCGATTGAGGAAAATCCTCTGCTATTTTTGAAAACTAACATTGCTATTTTATCATTTTGGCCATTCAAAAAACAGTATAAATAGTATGTCATTTTTCTCATTTTTCATAACAACAAGCAAACAACAATCTCTTCTTTGCTATTTATTTTTTAAAATGTGTACCATGTAATCAAAATTAAAGTTTCATGTATACACATGAATAACAACTAAAGGTTCATGTATATAACTACAATAAATCAAAGTTCGTGAACCAAATTTCACATTGGCACCAAGTTCATGTGTAATTTTGATATTTATCCCTTCTTTTCACTAAAACATGCATTAATTTGAGTCCATGTAATAGTAGATGGACTGTTTTGAACCAACTCGTATACTAAATAACCTTACTTAAAGTTGAATTTTGAAAATTGCATAGTGTATCATTAGTCGATTTTAAAGTCTATGATAAATCTTGACCTTAAACTCGAGTAACCTCTCTTTATATAATTTTTTTATTTGGTTAAAATATGCTCTAAGTCTTTATACTTATTTGTACACTTGAAATTTAATCTCCCTACTTTTTAATTCATAGAATTTGATTGTTTTACTTTTTAAATTCGAAAATGCAAATCCAATTATTAGCATTATTAAAATTTTTTTATTAAATTCAGGTTTATTACAACATTTTTTTCTGTTACATAACTACCATGCGAGTATTTTTTATTTTAAAACATCACATCAACGAATTTAACCAAAATTTTTTTTAACAAGACTAACAAGTTGACCTGAATTTTGAAATCTAAAAAGTAGATAGACTAAATTCTAAAAAATAAAGTAGAATGACTAAATTTCAAATGTATGAAGAGTACAATAACTCAAAACCAATGTCGTTTAAATTAGACTGGATCGACTGGTTGACTCACGAACCACTCTGAACTGGTTGAATTGGATTAAAAAACTAGTTGAACTAACAGTTTGATCTAGAGGTGCTCATGGGCTAAGATGAGTTGAGATCAGGTAGGGCCCACGTAATGTATCTAGACCATTTTTGCAAGCTCGGACTTGACTTGAAAAATGGGCTTACTTTTTTGCCTAAGCTCGATCCAATCCAACAAATGGAAACTTGGGCCTGACCCAACTCACCCCTATTTGATTTTTTTTAGATTAGTTTTATTTAAATATATATATTAAAAATATAATATACTAAAAGCACTAAAAAATGCTAAAATAAAAGTTTTTAACACATTAAATATACATTACTATCATAAATATAATAAATATTTATTGTATTAAATATAATTTTATATTTTGGATTGGGTTATTTAGTTAAGTTTTTTTTAGGTTTTGGGTAATAAATTTAATTGTTATTGGGTTATTGATATAATATAAATATAAAAATATTTAATTGTTATTTAACATATATAATTAATATAATATTTTTATAACATAATATATTCCGGTCGAGCCAAAAATCTTTTACAAGGCTTGAGCCATATAGAAAATGGGCCTTTAAATTTTACCCAAGCTCGTTTTTCGAGCATCATATTTTGTCCAAACCCTTCCATTTTTTGAGCGGGTGGCCTATCCCATGGCAAGTCTTGGGCCAAAAATATAAAAAAGAAATAATTATTATTTAACATATATAATTAATATAATATTTTTATAACATTATATTCGGGCCAGGCTAGGTCGGGCTTGGGCTAGAAAATCTTGCCCAATGTCCAAACCATATAGAAAATGGGCCTTAAATTTTAGTCAAGTGCATTTTTCGAGCCTTATATTTTATCCAAATCTTCTTATTTTTTAAGCGGGTGGCCCGGTCCGAAGGCCCTCCCGAAAAATAGGAGGGTTCGGTAAAAATATAGGCCCGAAAAATGGGCTTGGACAAAAAACAAGGCCCGTTTAGAAAATGAGCCGGGCCTCGGGTAAGATTTTTTTGGCCCGGGCCTGGCCCGGCCCGATTTTAATATTAAATTATTTTAATTTTAAGTAACTTTAGTACTTTTACTTTATATTTTTGTTGTTTTTAATGTTATTTTGATATTGTAAAACTTTTGTTATTAATATAATTTGGTTCTTAATATTGTTCTAATTTGTTTCAATTTTTCAATTTTAATATAATTACTTTTTATTATGTTTTTAATTTATGTATTATTTTAAGAATTATTTTAGTCTCATTTTTTATTTATTTTTGTTTTAATTTTTGTTTTATGTTTTTAAATGTATTTGATTTATTATATTTTAAAGTTTTTATTTAATAAAAAATGGCCGGGCCGGGCCGGGCCTACCATTTTTCTCTGGTCGGGCTTGGACAAATTTCTAGGCCCATATTTCAGGGCGGGCCAGGTCCGGGCCTTGAAAATGGGCCAAAATTTTTTTATCGGCCCAGCCCATGCACACCTCTACCCATGACAAATCTAGTTTGATCCAATTGAATCAAATTTCGCTCTTCTTTTTTTTTTTTATAATTTTTATGAATTCTCAATAAATTATTAAATTTAACCAAACAAACAGATCGAATTAAAAAACCGATGATCTAACTAGTTCAACAATCTTAAACCTTGCTCAAAACATAATTTAATCTTTTCTTTGTGTTTTTATGCTAAAAATGAAAAATATTTTGTCATATAGCTAATGATTAACCTAAAGTTGGAAAGCCAAAACAAGTGGCTAAACATTATAAGGTGGAAAGTTGGAAATAGACAATAAAAGAAAAAGACAACAAAATGGGGGGGGGTTTTGTTATAATGGGACCAATTCTTAATGTTGTTGTTGATTGATATGTGTTTGGCCATGTGCTTAGACATGTGGGTTGTTTCATTTTTTTTTTCACTAAATTGACAACCTGGGAATTTGGAGGGTGTTCCATATGGACCAATCTTTCTCCACATTTTTTTAATTAATATTTTATTCTTTTCAATTTTTAAGAAAAAAAATAGTGTTTTTAGTCTTTTTTGTGTGTTTTAATTCATCATCTTATCTTAGCTCAACTCTATGTTATCATCCACTACTTGTCCCTATGTACAATTTCTTTTTAAAAAGCTTATTTTTGTCTTCTTAAAAGATGTAAATAAATATGAAATTGTTATGTTATTAGAATACATGTTCGGATATAAAGGTTCCGTTTGTTTAACTGAATATAGTTTCTGAAAAATGTCTCACTTTTCTAGAAAATCTAATACTTTCTGGTGTTTGAATGAATTTGTGTAAAATATTTTCTGTTGTTTGGTAGATTTCTTGAAAATATTTCATAAAAGTTGTTTTCGATGAAACGAATATACATTTGAGATTTATGATAAGTAGTGAATTGATTACAAAGTGATGTGAAGATGAAGTTATAGTAAATAATGATGTTAAGGATTAAATTATAAACTTTGTGAATTTTATAATTGAAACAAGAGAAGTGATATGCATGGAAATTTGTTATGTGAATTAGAAATATTATAATGAATTATTTGATTAAAGTATTTATACGGTGAAAATTAGATTACATGGCAATAGGGACTAAATTGAAAAATGTACATAAGTTTAAGTGTGAGACAATTTAATATGTGAATAAGGAAATTATAATAAAAGTTTAATGGGTGCGTTATGAGATGATAAAATATGTATAAAGTGTTGTAAAAGTGAAATTATAGAAAAATATGGAATTATTAAGATGACAAGGACTAAATTGTTAAACTTGAGAAAATATATCGATGAAATAATATAAGTGAATACATAGAAATTTAATATGTGAAACAAGATATTGAGATAAATTATGTGATTAAAGTGTAGCAAGAAAGAAAATTGATTTATTATGATTAATTAGTGAATATTTAACTTTTTTGAAAAGGGACTAAATTGAAAAGTTATGAAAGTTTATAAGAAAATATTAGATAAATGAAGAACTTAATATAGAATACAACATTCCGCTGCATTGTCCCGATGTTCAAGTTAGGTATGAGGGGGTCTTATAGTGAATAGAGCCATATTAGTTGGGAAAATGTCTTATAAAAAAAATTGGTAAGACATTTTACTGGAATAAAAGGATAATTTTACATTGACTGAAAAATCTTTTGTATTGACCATCCTATTTTACATGAAACAGACATCGAGTAAGGCTGAAAATATTTTCCGTAAAAACTTTTATGTTAAAATAAACGGAGCCAAAATTAAAATAAATATTTCATTAACCTTATAAATTATTAAAAAAGTTTTTTTTTAATTAAAATGGGCTTTTTTATAATAAATCCAACAAGCCAACTCTAGGCCCGTAATGACTTATTCTAACCTAATAGACTGTCTGAATGTGGGGAAGAAAATAGGAAACCCAGCCACTAAGAAATGAAGCTTCTGTCTACTTCAATCTCTTTTCTTTTGATATATCTCCGGCAATAAAACTCCACCGTTTCAGTCCCTCCTAGAGAGCGGAGCTTCCTTCGCTTGTTGGTTTTTTTTTTTGGGCTCAGATCGACTCCCGGGTAAGAATTCGTGCCTTTGTTTCACAGTTCGACTCCTTATTTCTCTTATCCTCTGATCGGCGGCCAGGAAAACGGCGGTACGGTTCGCTATAACCAGGTTTGTCTTACATCCTTTTTCCATTATTTGCTTCTATTAATGGTTCGGTTAGCATGGAGTGTTGTTTAATTTGTTAGGTCAATAAGCTCTTCCAATTTGACGATTAATCATCCTAAAAACTCTTAGGGTTTTATAATTTACTGAAAGAATGAATATTGTTGTGATTGTATCAGTCAGTAGTTTATTTTGGAAGCTTCCAGTTTTCACTTTGAGTTATCTCAAATTTTTATTTTGAATTCATTTTCGGATATGGGTATAGATATAATCCTCCGGAATCCTTCGAATACATGAAAAAAAACTTATTAAACACGAGTCATGTCGAACATTGACTTCCCTATAGGTTAGCAGTGTTGTATGAATGGTTAGAGCTATGTAATTGATTCTTGATCAGGCAACCAAATTCAAATAGGGGTTAATTCAAGCTAAGTTGAGTTTAAGTATAAGAAGCTCAAACTTGATTTGAAATTTGAAGCTCGCCTAAAGTTCGAGCTAGATTTGAGATAAAAATTGAGTTTATATAGTAAAAATAGAGTCGATTTTCATACTCAACTTTAAACTTAATTATTTGCACTTAAGCTCAAGTTTGAATCGAGATTTTTTATACTGATTAAAAATAACTTGACTAGGCTCGTGAGCTATTCAAGTAAAACATAAGGGTACTCTAGTTCGGCTTGCTCAAACCTTTTTATTTATGAAAAGTCTAATACAAGTATGTTCAACTTTAGAAAGTTTTTTCATGTAGTTAAAAGTCTTTGAAGATCCATATCTCTGTAACTGTCTTGAAATTTTGAATTTTTTTTTTTTGGGTTGAATTGTCACTTTCAAGTAGGTTTTTGGGTACTCTTTCAGCATTCACTTCCCTCACACCAAGCCATTACATCTCCGGCGCCTCCGTAATCAAGTGAGTCCAACATAAATCATCAACAAGCCATAAAGAAAAGTACTAGTAAAGAGGAGGTGGAAGGAAAAAGAAAATGGCGAGCTATCTATGGAGAAAATATGCAGATTATGTTTACAACAAATGGGAAAGAACATTTCTTTGGGACATGTTAGAGCCTTATCGAAGACCCAAATCTTTTACGCCTCTTGTTACCATTTATGTTGCAGCTTTTTACACCGGTGTCATTGGTGCCGCCATTACTGAGCAGCTCTACAAGGTACTTCCTTTCCACCATCTCCATGGATTTCCTTGCATTATATTGATAAAGGGTTTTCCTTTCTTTTTCTAAAGTGTTTATATATATACACGTATGTATTAAATAAGCTTGGAAATCACACTAGAAATTGTGAAATGCTTATGAATTGTTGAAATCACAGTAGCTTAATTCTTTAGGCTTCTTTTAGCTATTTGGTAATTGTATTACAGCAAGCTACTATTAGGCTCAATAGATTGTATAGCAATTTGTAACTAGAATTGGACCGGTTGAACTGAAAACCAACAGACTGTCTTGTCTGTTTTAATATTTCAACCTGGGGAGACATTGAACTGGCCTAAAAACAGGTTTATTTTCGATTTTTCAAACATACAAAGTGGTCGATTTGTTCATCCGATTCATGAATGAGGATTGGAACATGCAACTCAAGCAAATTCCATTTATTTTCAAACTATTTTGCTAAGCATATATTGTGCAAAGTTCATTGAATGATCCATGTTTTTTAATCATAATAAGAATTTGTGTTATTTCTTTTATCAGGAAAAGTACTGGGAAGATCATCCAGGGGAAGCAGTGCCACTGATGAAGCCTAAATTTTATGGTGGACCTTGGAAGGTGCTCAAAGGTGATGTTCTTCCACCTAATGAGTGAAAGCTATAAGATCCACTGAAAATAGCTATGGTGTCATTCCTTTTATCACATTGTGTTTAGGATAGTGTTGCTCTGATTCTTCATTTTTCTTTCTGTACTTGCCTTTGACTCGTATTCAAGCATCGATATGCGGGAATATGACTCTCTCCTGTTAAAATCTTCCATATACATACAAAAAGAATTTAGGATAAAAAATGAAGATATCTATGTCAAGTTTATATCCATATCTATCTTCGAAATCTTCGAGTCTGAGTAACATAGGTTTAGGATGCATATTGAAAACAATTACAGTGTTTAGTCTTCAATTGTTTCTTGCACCATATTTACATGGGAGAAGCTTCGACGTTTGCAAGAAACCCGGCTTAAAATTCTTGGGTAAAATGATTTCTCTGGCCCCTCTCAAAAATTGATATTAAGCAAATTGGTTCTTCTAAAAAAATGAAGTAATTTAGTTGCTTTCAATTTTGAACGTGAGCAATTAAAGATAACTAATCACATTGTTTAATTTTTCCATCAATTTATCGTTCTTTTATCATTATGATATTATTATTGTCACGCGTGATAGTTTAAAAGTGTCAGGTGCATTAAATTTAACACTATTATAAAAAATACCAAAATTTAATTAAAAACTTTAATTTTAACAATTAATGAAAATTGTTTCTATAAAAAAGATTAAGCTATTTATAAAAAATTAACATTTAATAATAACTATTTATTGAAAAAGAAAGCTTTTTTTATATTTCAAGTCTTTCTTTTATTAAATAAAAATCAAGTTATTAATTTTAATATTTTATAAATTAATTTCATTTTAATTATAAAAATAAAGTATTTGAAATAAATTTTTTGTTAAATCCTATTTTCAAATCATCAAGGGATGAAATGTAATTAAAATAAAATTAATAACAAATTTCAAGGAAGTTTAAAGTCTAGTAGTAAAATTAAATTACATAAAAATTGCGTGGAAATTAATCAAATTCTCAAAGTATAATGGCATATATAGTGATAAATTTCAACTTTCATGGTAAATTGGGATTTTAACTCATTTTTCAAAAATTTCCCCAAAATATTTGTGATTTGTTTAAATGGTTAAAATATGCTTTATGTCCCTATATTTTTATGCATTTAAAATTTAATCTTTCTATTTTTATTTTTAGAAATTTAGTATTTTTATTTTTTCAGATCTAAAATGCAAGTTCAATTGTTAGTATTACTAAAATTCTTTTATTAAATTTATGTCTATTATAATACAATTTATAAATTACATAGTTACTAAGTGAATATTTTCCATTTCAGAATATTACACCAATGAATTAAAACAAATAATTTTAACGGTATTAACAAATTAATTTGAATTTTAAATTGAAAAACAAATTAACTAAATTCCTAAAAGCAAAAGTAAATTATTAAATTCTAAATATGCAAAGACTATAAAACTTGAAATATATTTTAATCAATTTAAATTCCTCAAATAAATGTCAAATTTACTAATTCTACAATGGTCCCTAAATAACACATATGTAAATTTTTCGATATCTCGCCCTGTAAAATAATTTGACATGATGTTTTTTTTTTTTTTTTTGTTACATAACCTTATAACTAACTATTAAGGCCAACTATAAGCTACGATTTTAGCCATAGAAGATACCCCTGGATTGGTCACCTATAAGCTGTATATCCCTTTGCAGCAAGATGATATCCTCCATTAAAGGTTGGTACTGCCATTGGATAGCTGTTCTTCCCTGCAAAATATTAAGCCATTTCATAGAAGTGTCCTTGCATGCACATCTGTCAGTTGCCATCTCCCTTAGCCGAACCAAATATCAAACGTAGTAGAAGTCTGCAAATGAACATTATTGGTATCCTCATAAGTATACCATAACATGATTTGATCTGTAATAATTGCAGCTACTGATATAAACAATGAGTGGTCAACTTGCAGTGGAAACTCCACTGTCTGATTTTGTGGATGGTTAACACGCATACATCCGGGATCATGAACTTCTACAAAACCTTGTGCCAAGTGAGTGATTTATTGTATTGCTCCCATTGGGTTAGGTTGAGTACCTTGAAAAACCTTAGCATTTCGACATTCACAGATGACCCACATCCAGTGAGAGGACATAAAGCAACTTCTCCACATTCGATTATTCCATAACCATTCATATTCTCAATACGAAGGTTTCATGGGCATCCAAACCATAAAGCCGGTGCAAAGGAACATTTCTTACTTTCTGGTGCCATATCACATTTGTATACAAGACTTCGATCCACCGGTGAATTGAGCTCATTTGAATACAGCTTGAACGAGTTGGCTTCTATTGATGCATTGATTACCTTGCCAAATTTCAACATCAACTCCACTTTTGCAATCATCTCTACCATGGACCAAGCTCTTCTAAATCCAAGAGTCTGTGCTTTTTGGTGTAACATGTAACACAACACTTAATGCAGGGACTTCCTATAGAATTTAACCAAAATAAAATATACCCAAATAACCCGGTCCGGTCCGGTCTTTCCACTTTCTTCTTGAGAACAGTCTACAAAAGTTACAATCAATGCTCATTTCCCCCCTTTTTTTGTGCCTCCCTTCAATCTCTACTATGATTCAGAGTCACTCAGTCTCTGAGTAAATATATTTTCAGTATTTTCCCCTTCTGCTTAAATAAACGTTCCCATAAGAATCATAAACTTTTTTTTTTTCGTTTTGCATGAAACCCTCTTTTTTTTGTTTTGTTTTTGCAGCTTTCGTGAGTTTGCTTCATCATCAGTGAGCTAAAAACACAAACCCAGAATTTGATTAAAAACCCAAAGAAAAAAGAAGATGAGCACGGTTGATAAAATGTTGATAAAAGGAATCCGGAGCTTCGACCCGGAAAACAAAAACGTCATCGCTTTCTTTAAACCCTTAACCCTAATCGTTGGACCCAATGGCGCTGGCAAAACTGTAATCATTCATTCCTCACTTCATTCTTTAATTAATATATTGCTTCTTTGTGAAGTTTTCTTTAATGGGTTTTGTTTGTTTTCATTTTTGGCCCGGGGGGGGGGGGTTGTTGCAGACAATTATAGAGTGTTTGAAACTTTCATGCACTGGGGAGTTGCCTCCAAATGCAAGGTCTGGTCATAGTTTCATTCATGATCCCAAGGTACCCTTATTCACTCTTTATATGTATATATATACACATATAGTTTCATTTTGATACAAAGTGAATAATTGTTTTTAATTTGATACAAAGTGAATAATTGTTTTTAAGGAATTAGAAGTTTTAGCTTTTGATAATATTAGAAAAATGGATGATTTGGCTTACATGGTAAGAAATGTGTTTTAATATGTGTTACAGTTTAGCCATTTGCTTATCTTCAGTGAAATCTGATTTTGGTTTTGTGCAATTTTTAGGAACTAAAATGTAAATGGTGAACAAAAAAAAGTTTTAGCAATGAAATTGAGTATGAGGGAACTATGTGTTTTGTTTTTATAATTTTAATACTTTTAATACTTCAAGGAATTGTTATAGGACATGTTTACCTTGTATGTAGGTTGCAGGGGAGACAGAGACAAAAGGTCAAATTAAGCTCCGGTTCAAGACAGCGGCAGGAAAAGATGTGGTATGTATAAGGTCATTCCAATTGACGCAAAAGGCATCGAAGATGGAGTATAAAGCAATTGAGAGTGTTCTTCAGACACTAAATCCTCATACTGGAGAGGTTGTAGAGAACGTTTCTTTGACTGTTCCTACTTGTTTCAAATAAATTGTTGTGTGGTTTTATTTCTTGCTTTAATCCACTGGTTCTAATTCTAATTTTTCTGGTTTGGTTGTGAACTGCAGAAAGTTTGCCTCAGCTATAGATGTGCTGACATGGACAGAGAAATTCCAGCTTTAATGGGTGTCTCGAAAGCTATTCTGGAGAATGTGATTTTTGTGCACCAAGATGAGGCCAATTGGCCTTTACAAGATCCTTCGACTTTGAAAAAGAAATTTGATGATATCTTCTCAGCTACGAGGTATGCTGTTTTTTCCCCTGAAAAAAGCTTTTACCTGACAATATTGAAATCTGCTGTGTACTACCCGGTATCTGTTGTCTATGAAACCATTCATGTTATCATGTTTGTGGATTTTTTATCAGGTCTAGTGTACAAAACACCCTTCCTTTCAAATGCCCTTGTATTCACAATTTTTTTTTTCTCCAAGTTATATGCCAAGAATCCGATATTTGTTTTCTGTCATCTCTTGAACTCTCTTTATATACTTGTGGCCCCTAGGAAGTAATGTACTTTCTGTACATGGTCTGTAAATTGCTTATATACTTATTTCAAAAGCCTTCTTGTTTTAAAAATAATCACCATACCTGAGAAAGATTAGACTTGAATCATATGGATTTCAGTTCATTTTATGATACATTCAAGCTCCTAAATGGTTCTTAGAAAGGCTACCTACGGATGACCGAGAGAACTTTTCTGAAGCAAGACTGCCTACTAACATGGTGCTTTCTCCTTGTGGTTTTGGTTGCAAGTTGAGAATTTTCATCTAATAGTCTAAGGAAAATGCCCAATCTTTTTAGGATTGAATCATGATTTTCATATTTCTTTTGTGTTATAGAATAAAATGTTTATATATCTGAAATTGCAAATCTGGATATTGTTTAATGTCTGTTACAACTTCTAGCTTTTAGTAGAGCATGATGGATTTCCTTGCATGGTTTTGGTTTACACTTTGCATGTCTTTCCTAAAACACATGTACAGTTCTTAACTGCGGTAGTTAATTTGCTGATTTATTCACAATAAAAGTTTAATTTTCTTATTGTGACTGTTTTAGGATATTCTTTTGCTAATGGCTGCCTGTAAACAGATATACAAAAGCCTTGGAGGTTATAAAAAAGCTTCACAAGGATCAGGCTCAAGAGATAAAGGCTTATAAGCTAAAACTGGAGCACTTACAGACCTTGAAAGATGCTGCATATAAGGTGGATATGTTATTCTTTTGTTTCTTTTCTTTTTCATTTATTTAAATCTTGTTTCTTATTCATCCAATTTAATATTTGTTTATAATTTCTGCTGCGTCACTGTTGTTCCTCTCTCATTGTAAATCGGATCATAAAGCTCCTGTGGTCTACATCATGGCATAAGCCACATAACAGACTCATACTGTTCTGTCATTCAACAAGTGATTGTGTTTACAGGTGCTTAATGATGCTGGTCAATTTTGTTAAGAAAAAGTGTAGGGGTTGGAAGGGTTTGATTTTATTTTAGGGAAAACACAAAGGATCTTTGTCCTTAAGTGATATAATCTGCGGGAAATTCTGTTATCAGGAGAAATAAAGAAGGAAACTGATTGAAGATGATCTCCGTGCATGTTAAGCTTTAGTTTACAGAAAAGATTCTCTGTTTTTCATGTTTGTTTAGTGCTTTATGGGTGGCATCCATGAATTCATGATATTTTTCACTCTGCATCTTCATACATGTTTGCCCATTGTTTTAGCATTCCATCTCTCTCTCTCTCTCTGTTTGTGTGTTTTAACTGTGGGGAATCTTAAGTTCTGTCCTGGTGGGACTGCAAAGATGTACATTGATATTACACTTGTGTTTCTAAACCTAGATTGCCCTTCTTGAATGTATGTCTTGAATGTGAAGAAAAGGACTATATGTGGAAATGGGTGAAGGCTAGCAAAGTTGAGGGGAAATGTAGTTATTGGAGCTAATCTAATAGCTGGTATTTTTATAGGAAGCTAATCCATAAGGTTAACAGTAGGGTTTAGGTTTATTTTTACCCTAACATTTAACATCTTATGAACCTCAACTTAAAAGGGATTTTCTTGATATGGTCTTCATACAGCATCGAGAAAGCATTGCTCAGGATCAAGAAAAAACAGAATCCTTGAAAAGCCAAATACAAGTCTTGGAGAAAAACATTGAGGACCTGGATGCTAAGATTCATAATGCTGAATTAACCCTGAAGGATCTACGAAAGCTAGAGGACCAGAAATCTACAAAGACCGCTGAAAGGAGCACTTTGTTCAAGGAACAGCAGAGACAATATGCTGCTCTTGCTGAGGAAAATGAAGGTTTTGTCAATTCAACAGCAGAAGCAGGATTCTTTCTTAATTTTTTTTTTCTTTCTGTGGGAGCTATGTAAATCCTGCGTTTACAGAATAACTAATTTTTTATGTATATTTTCTTGTACTGTACTGTTAGATACTGATGAAGAGTTGATGGAATGGAAAACCAAGTTTGACGAGAGGATTATGTTATTGGATAATAAAATTCAGAAAATGGAGAGTAACCAGCAGGATTTGAATGAGGAGAGCTCTGCTTGTCGGAGGAAATTAGAGACATATATTGGGGAGATTGGCAAACTTCAAAGGGATGCTGAGGTGTTACAAAAAGACAGGAGATTTTTAAAATTAAATCATTGCCATCTATTGTGTGAATTTTATTATGGTTAACTCTTTTATACTTTTGCAGACTCTTGTGCTGTCGAAAAAAGACAGAGATACTGCCATCGAACAATTATTTGCACGGCTCAATTTAGGATCTACTCCAAATAGCCCCTTTAGTGATGAAGTTGCTTTGAACCTCACAAGGCAAATAGAAGTGAGGTTAATGGAGCTTGAAAGAGATTTGGATGAGAAAAAGGTGGTTTTGTGTGCAGTTGTTATTGTTTCTCTATTACAGGGATTAAGTTTTGTACGGTGGACAACACATTATTTATTGTCATTGATGCATTTTAGAAATTTAGATTATCCTTTCACCAGTATTAATATGGTTTGATATCAGTTGTTCCTATCCTGAATATCACTTCCCATAATTTCAGCAATCAAATGACAAGAAGCTGAAGACTGCATGGGATTGCTACACGGGTGCAAGTGAGCGTTACAACATTGCTGAGGCTCAAAAGAAGGCAAAATTAGAAATCAAGGTCTGTCTTTTTAGAAAACTTATGTAACTTACTCTCCAACTACCTTTATTCTCATATTTTATGGGCATTTACATGTGATACAATTCAGGGTTCTGTTTCGAAACGTTTAGAAGAGACGAAAAGTAATCGTGATTTTCTTGAAATTCAAATTTCGGATGTCAATCTTTCTAGCCTTGATGACAGAGAAAAGAATTTGGTGAGTATAGCCTTTCAATTTCAGCTTTGCTTGGGATTCAAAAACCTCTTCCTAGTAAATCTTGATTAGAAAAATGGAAAATAATAATCTTTCTTTTGCTGATGGCAGCAAGTTGAGATTGATAGAAAGAGTAAACAACTTGATGAACGAAACCATGATAAAATCGTCGAACAGAAGCAGCTTGAGGTGTTTGCCATAGATCAAAAGATTAAGGTCCTTAGTCATGAAAGAGATCTAGCCGCTGGTGAGGCCACAGAAAGAATGGAGCTATCTATAAGTACGAGAGAGTTGGAGAATAAGAAGAAACAGCACAAAAAGATGTAAATCTACTTTATCTTTCAACTTTAATCAGCCTCATTATAATTTGTTTTGGGTCTATTACTTTTTTATTGTTGAAGCTAATGGCTTTATTATTGTTTTCCAGAATTGAAGAGTACAAGGACAGGATTAGAGTGGTGCTAAAAGGGAGGGTTCCTCCTGACAAAGATTTGAAAAGGGAAGTTACCCGAGCTTTAAGGTTAGTTGAACAAAAATACTTGGTTCATTTTTTAACATGCTATTATGAAGGAATATTTTTAATATTTTTTCCTTTTTAGGGGAAAAGGGAGGCGGGGGGTTGAAGGGTTGGTATTCATGATGATCAAGAGTGATGATTATATGAGTTATTCTTTGGAATTGTATATTTAGGTGCTTGCAACTATAATATTCCGTTTTCCTGCTTTTATATAGTTGTCTGTGATTTTGTCTCAAAATTGAGCCATTCCCTCTGCAGCGGTGTTCAAAAGGAGTATGATGAATTGAGCACAAAATCCAGTGAAGCTGAGAAGGAAGTAAACATTTTGCAGATGAAAATAGATGAAATTAATAGTAACTTATCCAAACATAAGAAAGAAATGGACTGTAAGTAGCCTTCATGCCTTTTTTTTTTTTTCATAGTGTTCAATGATACCTTTGTTCTTGTTGTGATTTTTTTTTTTTTATATAGTGTGGAGGATTCTGATGTGTAGGTTTAGTACACTGGAGATTTAACATTCATGTTAAATCTAGTAGTTAATTTAGGGTTTAAATGGATTGTGATTTTATCTTAAATCATAGCTGGAATTGAAGGAAAAAGCTAAGCTGCTAAATGTGATTTAGCAAGTTTATGAGTATCAGTCTTAACTGTATCATCAGCATACCATGCATTGTAGCAGTTGAGAGACAAGAATGAGGAAATACTTAAATCACAGATTTTGCAGTAATGCAAAATAGTAATAAGATCCTTGGGGTAATATCAGGTGAAACCAAACTTGTCATACGTGGACCTAGATTCTTAAATTTTTTTTTTTCTTGTTTAGCAGCGTCACCAAGTTTTTTAAGCTATAAACTTTTCAAGTGGGCAAATTCACTAAACACAAAATAAGCCCTAGGAAAATGACTGAGGTCCATTCCTGGAAAATTAGAAATTGAAAATGTACCAAAACTTGAATTAACTCAATAAATATTGAACCTGTGATGTCATCCTCCCTAAACCGGGAGGACCTGACTACTGATAAAGAGTCCATGATCATAGCCTTTGGCTTCAAAAGAGCATGAGATTAATGTAACCAATCTATCAATGCGATATTTCAAGGTTGTTTACTTGTATTATTTTCTTGTGTTTTCTTTTGTCATCGAAATTCAGCTAGGAAGAAATTTCTTGAGGCTAGACTAAATTCTTTAGAGAAACAATCTTTTACCATTGATTCCTATCCCCAAGTCCTGGAGACTGCAAAGGAGAAAAAAGATGTTCATAAAAGGTTCTTGCTCCTAACTTTTTAGAGGCAGTGTTCTGTTGTGTATGAATATATTCATTTTCATTCATTTTCTTGGTCATGCTAGTAATATAACTGGATCATTGCTTGCAGCAAATACAACATTGCAGATGGTATGAGGCAAATGTTTGATCCATTTGAAAGAGTTGCCCGTGCTCATCATATTTGCCCCTGCTGTGAGCGTCCTTTTTCTGCTGAAGAAGAAGATGAATTTGTTAAGAAGGTTGTGAATTATGATATATAAGTTCTCTTGAGCTCATCATTGATCTTCTCTTTCTTAGATGTTTACTGATAAACTTGTCTACATTGGGGCTTGGGGGATCTGTACTTGGGACTTCCAGAGCCTTACCGCTCTTTGACCACTTAGTAATTTTTTCTGTAAACTTTCAGGGGTATTTGCTGATGTTTAAATCTTAATAGGGTGTCTATTGGTTCAGTTAGCATGAAGTTCTAAATTCTGTTGTATTTTCTTGAAAAAACTACAGCAAAGAGTCAAGGCTGCAAGTTCGGCTGAACATATGAAGGTGTTGGCAGTGGAATCATCAAATGCTGAGTCTTACTTTCAGCAGTTGGACAAGCTTCGAATGGTTTATGAGGAATATATTAAAACTGTAAAGGAGGCAATTCCTCTTGCTGAGAAAAAATTGCTTGAACTAAATGAAGAGCTGGATCAAAAGTCTCAAGCCCATGATGATGTACGTATCTGTTTCATTATATATACATCTATAATTTATTGTTACTGGTCCTACTAGTGCGACAAGGTTTAATTCCAAGTCTTTCTGAGGTCAGTTGTATATTGCTGAAAATAAGTTTAACTGAAAACATTTTCCTCAGTATACTATACTTCTGCTTCATGAAAAATAACTTGGTGTTAAATGGTTCTTTCAGGATCAGATAATCTAATTTTGTAATTAAAATAATTTGCCACTTTATAGGAAGACCATTCTTCATTGTTTGTTAGTCCTTATCATCATTAGAAGTTGCTATTTCACTTTGTTATTGAACAAGAAGGAATGAGATGATGTAAGTGAAAACTCTGAAAGTCGTTATAGTAGGCTGTGAAATATGATGACACCTTTCAATCTAAAAGAATATTCCTCTTTCTTCTTCACCTTTTTTTTTTTTCTTTTTTCTTTTCTATGTTCCCTGAATTTCTGTATGTGTGTAGAATTTGTATACTACGCTAACTGCCAAAGAAGCAATTACTGAATTTGCTTTTCTTGGCTCTGCATTTAAAAATAATTACTGATTATTTTAAGTTTTATGGTATGGTTTTAAAAATAACAGAGAACCTTTCATGATGATTGTTTAGTTTGAGCAATGCATTATTGTTTTACTATTGTTGTTTTTCTTATAGGTGTTAGGTGTTTTAGCCCAAATAAAGATGGATAAGGATTCTATTGAGTCCTTGGTGGGACCTGTTGAAACTGCTGACAGGATCTTTCAAGAAATTCAGGGTTTGCAAGCAAAAGTTGAAGGTTTGGAATATAAGTTTGACATTAGAGGGCAAGGTGGTGCTAGAACTGTGGAAGATATTCAATCGGAGCTAAACGATTTGCAAAGCAAAAGGTAACAACCATTGTTTTTCCTAACCCAAATATAGGTTGTTGAGAAGCTTGTTATCCATCTGTTTTAAGCTTTAAAATTTTGTAGAGACAATATTGACTTGTTATTGGTATTTAGCAACTTTCCTTCTCCTTATAACCAGGGACGTTTTACTTAAGGAAGTGGATGACTTAAGGACAGAACAGAGATACATGGAAAAGGATTTGCAAAGTGTTAAGACGCGTTGGCACGATATAAGGGAGAAAAAAGTCGAGGTGGCTAACACATTGCGTGATTTTAAAAAGGCGGAAGAAGAGTTGGAGCACTTGTCAGAGGAGAAACGTCAACTTGATCTTGAGGAGAAGGTTGATAATCTCATAAGATACTTATCTGATGTTTAACTTGTATGCTTTCTCTCATAAGATATTAACAAGTTTTCTCTCTGATTCTACTGTTATGTGTCAGCCTCTTCAATCAAGTTGAAATATACCTTGACTGATGCTATGCTAGTGTAGGATAGTATTCATAGAGCTGTCTAAGCTTTACTTCTGTAGTTCTTTAGGCTATAGAGAGATTTGGTTTCAATAGGGAGCTCGTGTTGTCTTTGATTACTTGAAAGTCAAATTTTACCAAAAACAAAGTCAATGTTTACCATGGATAGAAGAATTGGTGATATCTTTTAGTAAAAGTTGCAAGCTTTCTCCTAAACATCCTACTGACTAATCTTCATTGCTTCAATCAAGGTAGGTCAGCTGAGGATGAAATAGAGTTGATTCAAGCTTTGTCTCTGAAATTATTAGCCATGATGCTTCTTAATGTGATAATCGGCCCTATTTATAAACCCTTTGCATTTTGGTTTCTAATGTGATTTACATTAAAACTTTGTTCCTTTTAATTGCTTTTTTCTAATGCATTGTTCTTGGAACTTTCAGCATTTAGCAGAGTCTCTAAGGTCCTTATTCAAGGAGAAGGAATCTTTATTGGAAGACTATGATTGCTTGAAAGTAAAACTTGCAGAGGAATATGAGCAGCAGCGAAAACTTAGAAGCTCGTATCAACGTGAAGCTGAAGTACTATATGAAGTTAACAGCAAGATTAAAGCGTATATTTCTGAGCCATGAAATTTAAGCTTGCTCTTATGTGCCATTGAACTTTAATGGAAGTTTTTTTTTTTTTTCCTTCCAGGTATTATGACTTAAAGAAAGGGGAGAAACTAAAGGAACTGCGAGAACAGCAGTCTGTGATGGAATCTCAACTTCTCAACTTTGATGCTAGGAAACAGGAAATATTGGCTGAGCTAAACAAAAGTAAAGACTTGATGCGTAATCAAGATCAATTAAGACGTAACATTGAGGATAACTTGAATTACAGGAAAACAAAAGCTGAAGTAGATGTGCTTTCTCGTGAAATTGAGTCACTGCAAGAGAGAATAATGGAGATTGGTGGTATTTTCAAATTTGAAGGTGAAATACGAAAAATTTCGGAAGAAAGGGAGAGACTTCTTTCAGAGGTAAGTGTGGTTCTCACTGGCATCTTTGTATGTTGACCTTCTTTATTATGTCCATCCACAGATAACTTTTAATCTTTGGCTAGCATGCCATTGATTTTGCCCTGTTGAATTGATATGGACCTACAGTTCTTTATCATCATTTTCATTCAATGTGTGAAAAAGGGGTAGTGGATTTATTATTGTCTCTTTCATTGTGCGTTATTGTCATTCACTCATTGAGTTCACTTCACCATCTCTATTATTAAGGTTTTTTTTTTTTTTTAAAAGTGTTTAATGTATCTGTCTGAGAGTTGTAAGATGTATCTATTTTTCTACAGCTCAACAGATGCCGAGGAACAATGTCCGTTTACCAGAGTAATATTTCGAAGAACAAAGCTGAACTTAAACAAGCACAATACAAGGACATTGACAAGCGGTACTTTGATCAGCTAATCCAGCTCAAGGTGACAATTATTTTAATTATAATGCTGATTTAACCTTTGTTACTCGGTTTTATATGTTATGAACTTGCATGCTGTATGACAGACGACTGAGATGGCAAACAAGGATCTCGACAGATACTACAACGCACTTGACAAGTATGCGATTTGCTCAATTTTCGATTTGTCTTTCTAATTACATGCGCAACTAGAAATTTAGATTGTGATTTCTTTCCAAAAATGTTCCAGAATGGTTCTTTAATTGCTACCAGACTAAAGAACTTTGAATCATCTGTTAAGTGTAAATACAAAAATCTGTTCTTGCTTTTTAATAACCATGTTTTCTTTTTGGACACCACTTCTTGTTTGCAGAGCACTTATGCGCTTCCATTCTATGAAAATGGAGGAAATAAACAAAATTATAAGAGAATTGTGGCAGCAAACATACAGAGGACAAGATATAGATTATATTAGCATTCATTCGGATTCTGAAGGTGCTGGAACTCGTTCTTACAGCTACAAGGTAAGGCCTTTCATTTATTTCTTACTTCTTTTTTTTTTTTTTTTCCAAAATTTCGTTATGTCATTCCTTTTGCTCCCTCCAAACAGGTTCTTATGCAAACCGGTGATGCTGAGCTTGAAATGAGAGGGCGCTGTAGTGCAGGTCAAAAAGTGAGTGATCATCAGTCGTGGCGTGTGAAAATAAGTTGTAATGTATTAGTTACTTTATTAGCATCATTGAGCGAATGAAACATCATGGAATTTACTGCTTGTTTCAGGTTCTTGCTTCTCTAATCATACGGTTGGCTTTAGCCGAGACATTTTGCCTCAACTGTGGAATCTTAGCATTAGATGAACCAACCACAAATTTGGACGGCCCAAATGCAGAGAGTCTAGCTGCAGCTCTCCATAGGTATGTACACCTTCGTCTTTCCTTCTCGTATTTATTTCACCAAGGCAGTGCCTTAACATATACCAATTATTCCATTTCCTCTTTGGTCCAGAATCATGGAGGACAGAAAAGGCCAGGAGAATTTTCAGCTGATAGTAATCACTCATGACGAGCGCTTTGCTCAATTGATCGGTCAACGGCAACACGCAGAGAAATATTATCGTGTTGCAAAAGACGACCAGTAAGGCTTTGTCGTTTATTCTTCTAAGTTTCTTATTTTTTTCTGTAATATCCAGTCTTTCTGATTCAAACCATCTTTTCTGCCTCATTTTCCCAGTCAGCATAGTATAATTGAAGCCCAGGAGATATTTGATTGAATTCTTTCAACGGGTTTTCCTCGATACTTCATCTCCAGAGCGCCGTTTCATCGAGATTGAATCTGTACATGCAACCCGATGCTGCTCCTGAAATCAAAGTGAGGGGTTTGTTTGTTATATGTAGAGTTTATAAATGTAGTAACTAAATACATTATCCATTTTCCTTGTCATACAGGTTGTGTTGTGTATTTCAAGTTCTTGCCATGGAAATGCAAAAAAAAAAAAAAAACCACTGTAGGATTATATTTAGGCACACTGCATGCTTTTTGAACTTAGTAGCAGTGGAGCATAATGTAGAAATCAGTGAAAAATATAGAAAACTTTCACAAAATTGTGAATGTGAAATGTTCTTCAGATTGGTCGGGCCGTAGGCCGATTTCTTCTCCAAGGTTTTTACTGAAGCCCGAATCAAACCGGACCCCAACGTAGCTCACTAGGTCGATTTATTATTCCAAAAATATTGAAAATACTTTTATAATTAAATTAAAATAAAACAAATTATTTATTCTTTTGAAGGATTTATAATTATAATATAAACTACAAATAATACATGTCATGGCAATTAAAATTAGATCAAACTCAATATAAATTATAAGATCAGGATATATTATGATTAGAATAAATTCCAATGGCACTAATCCGAAAAATATATATTTTGGATAATATGAATTTTTTTCTTAAATATATATGAAAATAGATTGTACTATATAATCCGAAAAATAGATTGTATTATATGAAAATATATATGAAAATGGTTAAAGTGTTTATCACTTTAAATGTGACTTGGATACAAATTTCACTAATTTGTCTTGTTGTTAGGATTTTGATTTTCTCCTTGTAATTCAATAAATATATATAAATTATACCACAAAATTATCAACAATCAACATAGTAATTTGACTAACCATTTCCATAATTATTTTAAAAGAGTCAAATAATTTAAATATCAAATTGCTTTTGAACTCAAAATTACACATTTCCTTAGGGGTAAATTACATTAGTAATCACTTGATTATATATTTTTTTCTTTTTCGGTCACACAATTATAAAATTTACAAAATAGTAATTCACTATTCAATTTTATCTTTTTAATCACCCAACTATCTTGGATTTTTAATGTTTTCATTTTTACTTGGTGACCATTTTATAATTTTTCATAATTGAGTGATAAAAATTTTAATAATTGAATAATTATTGTATAAATTTTCATTATTAAATGATAAAAAATAATTTTATAACTTTTCACACTTCAATGATAAAAATATATAATTAGAGTAATTCCGCTTCCTGTTGCGTGCCTTTCGCATCACCATTTCATTTACTCAATTTACATTATATTAAAAAGAAATTAAAAACAAAATAATGAGTTAAATGTAAAATTATGTTACACAGCTATTACATAAATAATATAGGAAATTGTCAACGCGAATTTATAGTTAAACTTATATAATTATAAAATAGGGTTAATTTCACTGTATGTCCCTAAATAATAATTCAAATTTTAAAATGATCTCAAACTTCAAAATATTAAGATCGTATTAATTAGGTTTTTCTTTTACCATTAGCTTAGACACATGTATGTATCTTATGTTATGAATGATAAGACTGAGGTGTTCAAAAAAAGAAATAGGCCTAATCGGTACAATACAAATATTTCGAAGTTCAATTAAAATGTTTTGAAATGTGAGGATCAACTTAAAATTTGAGAAATAGTTTAGGGAAATTGGTGTAATTAACCCTATAATATATCTTTTTCAACCTATTTATTTGCATGCATTGGTTCTAAAGCACATCCCATCGCCATTTATACCACTCTGCCATTCTTTTTCTATCATTGCTACGTTGATCATTTCTTTACCAAAGAGGAGGGGTGCTTTTGTGTGCTTTGTTCTCACTTTTCACTTTCACCAATGGCTCTTTCAGTCGATAAAACCTCCGGCGGCCGTGAATACAAGGTGAAAGACATGTCTCAAGCCGATTTCGGCCGTCTCGAGATCGATTTAGCCGAGGTCGAAATGCCTGGTCTAATGGCATGTAGAACTGAATTCGGCCCTTCTCAACCTTTCAAAGGAGCCAAAATCACCGGTTCACTTCACATGACAATCCAAACCGCCGTCCTCATCGAAACCTTAACCGCATTAGGAGCCGAAGTCCGTTGGTGTTCTTGCAACATTTTCTCAACCCAAGACCACGCCGCCGCCGTCATCGCTCGTGACTCCGCTTCTGTATTCGCTTGGAAAGGCGAAACTCTCCAAGAATACTGGTGGTGTACCGAGAAATCCCTCGATTGGGGTTCCGGTGGTGGACCTGATTTGATCGTTGATGATGGTGGGGATGTTACGATGCTGATCCATGAAGGGGTTAAAGCAGAGGAAGCTTATGAGAAAACCGGGAAGGTACCGGACCCGACGTCGAGCGATAACGCTGAGTTTCAGATCGTATTGACGATAATTAAAGATGGGTTGGCAGCAAATCCGAAGAAATATACGAAGATGAAGGAGAGATTGGTTGGTGTTTCTGAAGAAACCACGACTGGGGTTAAAAGGCTTTATCAAATGCAGGCTAATGGAACCTTGTTGTTCCCTGCTATTAATGTCAATGACTCTGTCACCAAGAGCAAGGTATATATTTCTTTTATTTCTGATTTAATTTCCCAATTTATTTTCTTCATAGTGAATCTGGTTTTATTTTATGATGCACAGATATATTGAAAATCATTTCAAATTGCTTTGAGTGATCGAGTCTGCTATTTGCTTGATGTTTTCTTCACCGTTAGTAGTATTTTTATTTTGGGTAATTGCACCTAAGTCCCCTAAACTATCAACCAGATTTTGAATTCGACCCTAAATTTCTAAGATACTTTGGTCAGTCTAGTTGTCAACCATCAATTTGCGCATTAAAAGCGAATTAGGATTTAATGTGGTCCATCAAAATCTCAGGAACTCAACCTTCGGCTCATATATGCTCACTCACTCTTGGTTAATTAATGGAATTATGATTTTAAATGTCATTTATGTATTATGATCCAATTGTATAGTTATGATTTGATTATATGGAACAGTTTGATAACTTGTATGGTTGCCGCCACTCTCTTCCTGATGGTTTAATGAGAGCCACCGATGTTATGATTGCCGGCAAAGTCGCCGTTGTCTGCGGTTACGGTGATGTCGGCAAGGGTTGTGCCTCAGCCTTGAAACAAGCCGGAGCTCGTGTCATCGTGACCGAGATTGATCCAATCTGTGCCCTTCAAGCTCTCATGGAAGGACTCCAAGTCCTAACTCTTGAAGATGTTCTACCAACAGCTGATATCTTTGTCACCACAACAGGTAACAAGGACATCATCATGGTTGATCACATGAAGAAGATGAAAAACAACGCCATCGTTTGCAACATCGGTCATTTCGATAACGAGATCGACATGTTAGGCCTCGAGAATCATCCAGGTGTCAAACGAATCACCATCAAGCCTCAAACCGATAGGTGGGTATTCCCCGATACCAAGACAGGTATCATCGTGTTAGCCGAAGGGCGTCTCATGAACTTAGGATGTGCTACCGGTCATCCTAGCTTCGTGATGTCTTGTTCGTTCACGAACCAAGTGATTGCACAGCTCGAGCTATGGAAGGAGAAATCAAGCGGAAAATACGAGAAGAAGGTATACGTTTTGCCGAAACATCTCGATGAGAAAGTCGCTGCTCTTCACCTTGGGAAACTTGGGGCTAAGCTCACTAAGCTTACCAAGGACCAAGCTGACTACATTAGTGTCCCAATTGAGGGTCCTTATAAGCCTCCTCATTACAGGTACTGAGGAGAGAATTTAAGGCAGAATCAATAACGAAAACGGTACATTCCGACGATTCCATCGTTTGCATATTTTCATCTGAATTATTGTTAGATTGTTAGGTTTTTGATTAATGTAGGAGTTTTTGTTTGGGTCATGGGAAAGTTTTGGGGGTAATTGTCTTTCATTGGGAAAGTTTTAAATAAGGTATTGGGACAGTGTGGTAGATAAAATCATAATAGTTGCCATTGATGCAGTTATATTGCATCTGATCCATTTATCAATTAATTATATATCCAAAAGAAGTAATTTGATTTCACTTGTTTATTAAATATTTATTAATAATATTTAATTATGCTTGGTGGATCTGGTTGAATTTTTATTAAGATTTTTATGTATTTTAATTGGTTTTGGAGGATTATATTTTATACACATTTTATTATGTATTCACCAACTAAATATAATGGTGTAAATCATATTATAGTGTATAAGATAATCATGTCATGCACATTATAAAAATATTACTATCATATTTTAAATTAATATCATATAATTTAGTTAAGCTTACCCTTAAAATTAATATATTTTAATTATTATAAAAATAATTATTTTATTTATTTATAGATAAATTTAAAAAATTAATTTTAAAAGTACAAAGATGAAATATTCCCGAGCACAAAATAGAGACTACGTCATCCTGAATTCTTTTCTAATAATTTAATGTCATTTCAGTTAATTTTTCATGCATTGATATATAATTTTGGTAATTTTTTATTTGGAATTTAAAATCTAAACTTTGAATTAAAGGTCTAAGTTTAGATAAAAATATTACTAAAATTACATATGAATCACATAAAATAAATTAATGAAATATCTTTTAATAATTGAAAAAATATACAGTACGTGATACAATCCTTTCTCTTCCCTAACTAGATAAAATGTACGGAATATACATTCATAACCAGACACGTCGCACTGAGAAAAAAAAACCCACACAACATTCAGTTTCGTATTAGGCTATTAGCCATTAATTACAGAAGATTTTCACAATGTTCATATGAATATATATAGTTTGATATTTTATGTAAGGAAAAAAAAAGGGAATATAGAGAGAAATTGGAATGGGGGAAGAAATAGGGTGTTGCAAGAGAACAGGACCAGGATATGCAACTCCATTGGAAGCCATGTCTGGTCCTAAAGAAGCTCTTCTTTATGTTACTTGTGTTTATAATGGTAAAATTCTATTACTTTTCTTTCAAACCAAACATGTTTTAAGTATAACTACTTATGTCCATCTATGTGGTTTGTTATTTTAGGTTTTTACAACGGATTTGTATGTATCCATGCAGGAACGGGAAGGGAGAAGCCTGATTTTCTGGCAACGGTTGATGTAGATCCGAATTCACCAACTTATTCTAAAGTCATCCACAGACTATCTATGCCATATATAGGTGATGAACTGCATCACTCTGGGTGGAATGCTTGCAGCTCTTGCCATGGTGATCCATCGGCCGATCGACGTTTTCTGGTCCTGCCTTCGTTTCTGTAAGGGACTATACATACAAACATACCAAAATTTTATTTTTCTTATATTTGGAAGATCATAGTATAATGATAGAGACGATATTTTACAACATAAACATATTTTAACTGTTCTGTATATACAATATGTTTAAGGTACCAAAGTTGCATTATACAGTTAATGTTCTGCTTGATTTAGGTCCAGTCGTGTCTATGTGATTGACACACAAAAGAATCCCAAGGCTCCCTCTTTGTATAAAGTTGTGCAGCCGGAGGATATCATTAAGAAAACCGGCCTAGCATATCTGCACACGTCTCACTGTCTTGCCTCCGGGGATATAATGATTTCGTGTCTCGGAGATAAAGATGGAAATGCCGAAGGAAGCGGATTTCTTCTCCTTGATTCCGAATTCAACATCAAAGGGAGGTAAAGCCGATAAACTGAATGAATGTTTAGAGGGTAAAATGATGGGGAATAACTGTCACTTCTTGTTCTTTAGGTGGGAGAAACCGGGGCATAGTCCTATATTCGGCTACGATTTTTGGTACCAACCTCGACATAAAACAATGATCAGCTCATCGTTTGGTGCTCCGACTGCCTTCACCCAAGGTTTCCATCTTCAGCATGTTGCAGAGGGTCTGTATGGGAGATATCTGCATGTGTATAGCTGGCCTGATGGTGAACTTAAACAAACGTTGGATCTCGGTGGTACCGGTTTCATGCCTTTAGAGGTGATTGATTACATGTTACAACTTCATTTTTAAGACTCGGTTTTGCTCGAAGGCAATACGTAGTTCTGTTTCATTTCCATTGCAGATAAGATTCCTGCATGATCCATCTAAAGATACAGGGTACGTCGGGTGCGCCTTGACGAGTAACATTGTTCGGTTTTTCAAAACTGAAGACGGATCATGGAGCCATCAGGTGGGATCTTATAATCTTTCATTACCAATGCTCATAAATTTGGACAAGCCTTATTATGTACTTGATTAACTTCTGCAGGTGGCAATCTCAGTGAAACCATTGAAGGTACAAAATTGGATACTTAAAGAATTGCCTGGATTTATAACTGACATCTTAATCTCTCTCGATGATCGGTTTCTGTATTTTGCCAACTGGCTGCACGGAGATATCCGACAATATAACATCGAGGACCCCAGAAATCCGGTCTTGGTTGGCCAAGTATGGGCTGGAGGATTGATTCAAAAGGGAAGCCCTCTAGCGGCCATGACAGAAGATGGTAAAACATGGCAATCCGATGTTCTGGAAATCCAGGTCTGTTCTAAATTCTAACATTCATATCAACTTGTCGGATTAATCATATTGATGCCAATCTATGATCATCATTATGTTGTTTACAGGGACATCGATTAAGAGGGGGACCGCAGATGATCCAATTAAGCTTAGACGGTAAGCGGCTATACGTGACGAACTCGGTATTCAGCACAATGGACCGACAGTTCTATCCAGAACTTGTGGAGAAAGGTTCCCACATGTTGCAGATCGACATCGACACTGAGAAAGGCGGCCTTAAAATAAACCCGAACTTTTTTGTCGATTTTGGAGCAGAACCTGATGGTCCTTGCCTGGCTCATGAGATGAGATATCCAGGTGGTGATTGTAGTTCAGATATTTGGATTTAAAGCATATGAAGAAACCAGTTTCAGCTATAAAGAACAATGAATGCAATATGCAAATTCTTAAAGAACATATCTTATTATAAACAACTCAAAGTAGTCAATAAAAACATGGCTATGGCTTCTTGAATTTGCCTGAAGAAAACAGGTAATAACAAAACAAAATACCACAAATTGAAAACATGGTACATGTTCCAATCACCAACCATAAAAGGTTGTCTAATGGAACGAACCATCTTCCGATCAAGGCGATCCCGTTGCCGATAAACGAAAATGAGATCTCTATCATCATATTCACAAGATGAACACCATGTGAAGACTGATGTTGATACCAAATGTAAATGGTGTAAAGAGATAATAACAAGACCCCCATGAAGAAGAACAAGTACCCTCTTGTTAAGTCGTTGTTGTTAAGCTCACAAATACTTGAAAGATGAGCACAGATGAAGAGGAAATGGTCCCAAAATAGATTGCTAAATGACTTCTCCATTTGTAGGCAATTACAGATGATGAAGAAACAACAAGGGACCGATGCGAAAGATGCTGATACTGTGGAAAAGTATGAGAGACTGAAATGTTGAGAGATGAGAATCACTGAGTGAACATAAAAAACCATGGATAAAAGCAATGAAAGCTTTGATGAATCCATGGTTTGCCATGGGTTTGCCATCTTCAAGTATGGAAAATGAAAAGAGCTTAATCTGATGGAAAAGAAACTGAGAAAAAAATGGGGATTTTGAGAGATTTAGATCAGTTGACTTTTAAGTTTATCAACATATTGTCAGTCAATGGGAAAGGTGAGGACAAGTTGGATAAAGAATAAGACAAGTTGACATGTTGCACATTCAACCATTGTAGTGGAAATCCGTAATGTGTATATACATGCACATTGCTTATATATATATATATATATTGTTACATATTACAAATGGGGGGAAAGGGATGGCTACAACAGTGTTTGAACTTTGGTTTTTCGGTTTTTCCAGTCAATCTTTATACGAACAAACTGATGATTCTATTAAAGATTCTATTCATTTTTTACTGTTAAAAAACCCAAACCTAATCTCAAAAGCCTAACATAACACGTATGAAGACAAGAAATAAATAATGGTAGGCTAAGCCATGTGATACTTTTGGAAACATCTACAGAAAAGGGTATAGAGCTAAAAGATGATGCCTTGGATAGATTGACCATTAGAAAATGACAGTTCAGTCTTAATTGTAAATTAACCTGTTCCTACTGTTCTCCACTTTAGATTAAACTAGCTAATTCAAACATAGTCATAGAACATCTTCAAAAACCCAGATTTTAACAAGCAAGCCCCAGATCTCCTAAAGATTAAACATGGATTTATATATAGGAAATTTAAGGTAAATGTTCTCTAATATACAATAAAAAACAGCTCAAACACATTAGCATTTGCAGAAGCAAGCTGTTAACAGTTAAAAAAAAGACATCAAATTTAGGTCTTCTTTCTTCTTCTTCTTCTTCAGGTTTTAGTACCTTTGATACCTCTAGCACATCTTGTAATAATCTCACAACCTCTACTATAAGGATTAGCTTGAGCAGCACCACAATCATAATAAGAAGAACCTGGTTTTTGACAAGGAACCATGTCCCTCCTCAATGTTTCATAACTAATGTACCTTCTTTGCATCAAAAGCAACCTCCTTTGGGTCTCTGATTCCATATCTTCACTTTCTAAACAATCTTCAAGCTTTTTGGAACAAGCCCTTCTCACCGTGGCATCAATTTCACTAGTTTTCAGTGCATTTTGGAGCTCTAAAATTGAGACAGCAACATAAGAATGAAGGAAAAGAAGGGGTAGAGTGAGGGTGATGAAGATCAGTTTGAGAATGGCCATTTTTGGGGGAGGGATTGAAGCTATTTTGGAGCTATGGCTTTCATGGAGGGGAGTGAAAATAAGACATAATAGGGTAGTTGGAGAAGTGATGGATGAAGACAAGACACTGAAACAGAACAAGGTTCCCATGTATTTATGTTCACACCCAAATTATCCCACTTTGCTTGGAAATACACTAAAGAAGTAGGGTATACATTTGTCTCACAAATTTTCTAATCATTTTCTATATTATATCCATTGTTCATAAAATAGTGAAAAATTATTATTAAATTAATAATTTCAAAAAATAATATAATTTTTTTAACCCCTAAACTTGTTAAGTATGTCCATTTTGGTGCCTATACTTTTCTTTCTGTTCTTATCCTTAAAAAAAAGAAAGAACAAGAGCGATAAATGAAAATGATTGATATAATGGTGCGAATAAAAAAGGTTGTATTGAATGACTCGAAAATTATTTGAAATTAGTAAAATTAAAACTGAAACAAAAACAACTATTGAACATGTTTAATAATTTTCTATTTTTAAAAACTTTTAGATTTTTATAAATTTTTAATTATTAGTCGTCGACATTTAAATAAATCAAATTAGTTGAAATAGAAATTACGGTCTAACCTATTCAACCACTAGTTTTGTTATTAAAACATAAAATGTAACACTATGATATTGTACCACATCATCACTCGAAAATTTATTAATTTTTTTATTTTCAAGTGATGATTATTAAACTCTTATATTTTTCAAGTTCGGAGGTCAAAATGAACTTACTTATAAAGTTCAAGATCCAAAATGGACAAAAAATTATAAATACTAAAGGAAACCTAAATGCCAAGTTCAGAAGTCAAAAATTATATTATTCCTTTTGAGAAAATACATTTGACCCTCTATTAATTTTTTATTTGAGTATAATAATTAAATTAGCATTTAATATTTACTTATTTTGTTATTTCGATCCTAATTTTTTTATCATTTGGGCTTTTAGTTTTTAAAATTAATCAAATTATTTTTTTCAAAAAAAACTTAATAAAATGTTAAAATTTTGATATCATTGATATACCAGTTTACATGATAGTCTATGTGTGACGTTAATACTTTTTATTTTTATAATTTTTAAAATTTGTTGCATTCTTAATAACTTTCATTTTTTGAATTTTTTATAAAGTACGCGAGTTATTAGTATAATGTTGTTAAAATTTTAATAGTTTAATCATTTTATTTAAAAATGTCAATTTAATTTAATTTTAAAAATTAAAGAAAAGGTTTTAAAAATAAAATTAGGACTAAAATAATAAAATATATAAAATTAGATACTAAATTTATTATTATAATTTTTTATTGATTTGGCTATCGAATTAGGCCAACACTATAAATTGTGGGAGTAGTCGGCAGTTGGCTTATAAGTAGCATTTAATTGCTTTTTCAGAAAAATAAATTATAGTATTATTTTTCACTTTAAAAAAAAAGGAAAATAAGAAAACTATAAATATAATATTTTTATTTATAACTTAATTTTTTGATTAATTTCATATATTAAATTTAAGAAATAATAATTTATTTTATTGTATTGTCATTTAAATATGATGTTAATAAATGTTACTAGATATATATATTTATATATTATGGGGTAGAACATGTCTCACCTATTTTGCAATTTTCAAAGAATTATCTAAAAAAATCCATAGATTTCCAAAGAAAATTATTAAAGTGGTGTTGGTATAATTTAATGCTTATTAAAATCCAATGCTAAAAGTATATGTACAATAAATGTAATGCATTTAATGTAAGAAAAAATATCTAATATAACAATTTAATAATCCTTGATTATTACAATTAATTAGTTTTAAAAAGATTTTTTTCAAAATTAGGTATTCATTGTCTGTAGCAATGATTATTCTTTTTATTGTGGGTGTTTTTTGAAGAGGTAAATGATTGATCATGAAATATGGTCCATTCTTATGGGTAGGGATTGAACCATGTTATTAATATTAATATTCTAAATATAAATACTAAACTTTATTATCAATTTGTGAAATTTTATTGACTTATTTGAAAATGGCGGAGTTGTTAAATAGATTTGTTCATGGTTGGATAGCTCGTAGCTTGTAAAAGAAAATGGGTCAGTCCAATTTATAGATATTTGGGTAAATTATATTTAATGTCATTAAATTATTAGTATGTTTTTGTTTTAGCCAATTAACTTCAAAAAATTTATTTACATCATTGAGCTATTAAAATCGTTGTTATATAACATTCTCTATTTGCACTGCATATGTCGATCGGAAGCTCTCCTTCCTCTTCACTTTTACAATTCTGTTTTTTTTTAATGAAACAGTTTCGAACATCATGAATTTGCGAACCAAAATTTAAATAGTTTTTTTTCTTCAATCTCCACATTGATCATCATATCGAGTTAGATTTAAAGTATGTTCTTTTGCTCGTTAATGGATATTGATCTACCATATTCATTGTTGAATCGTCGCTTGGAGCTCGCTAGCTAGACTTAAAAAAAAAAAAGTTAACAACTTGTTGACTTGCATAAAAACTTTCGAATAGTTAAATGACTTAAATAAAAAATTTTAAATAATTTCAATAATTATTTTATAATGTTTTAAAATTACGTGACAAAAACGTAAACTTATAAATAATTTAAAAACTTTAAGTGGATTTTACCTTAAATATTTCTACTATAAGACAAGGACCTTTTCTCATAATGTTAATGATTTTTTTTCATTTTTGGTCTTTGTGCTCGTGAATAAAACTTTGGCTTCATTAATCTCGTGAAGAAAAATAATAATTGATGTGAATTGGTTTGTTTTGTCATTTTCCCTTTTTGGGTGAAAAAAAGAAGAAGCAAATGTGGGATATTAAATAAGGCTCAATATTAAATAAATAAAACCAAATCAACCTTTCAAAATTAATTGATTAATTGATTAATGGACCCTCTGATTAATCAATCTCTTTTTGGCTTTTAAGATAATTTATTGGAGCAAGTCTACTGAAGAATCCTCCATATTCTAAATGCCTATTAAAGAGTAAATGTTGACTACGAATTTTGAAGTCGTTCCATACCTAGTATGAAGATCGAACCTTTAATCACTAATTAATAACCCAGTAACTAAACCTGTCCCTATGGCTAATGAAATTGTTACTTTATATTCATAAAAGTGGCTCTAATACCATCTAGTCATGCAACCAACAGGGCCTTCCTCCCAAACCAGCTTATTAGGAAGCATAGCACTCGAGTTTATATGCCCGAAAATTTTCCCAAGATTGAAGCACTCTACCTACTTCGTAAAATGTTTAGCATGGCGATCATTTCGCTTGTCGAATGCATACTTTTTCACATTATCTTATTCTAGGTATTTTATTTCCTCTATGATTTTTAGGTATCTAGTAGCCACATTAGGCTTCAATTATCTAGAGTTAAACCGGGCCAGACCTCAAACGGGAGAAAAACTCTCTCAACGTCTGTTCTTCACACGACTTTGAAACTATGACCATAGTTAAGGGGCACTGAGCTCCTTACGACTCGACTCAATTTACTACTGCGCTCCACTGATGAATCACCCTTTCACTCAAAACTCTTAACACATACGGAAGCAAAGGTAGTCTTCCATTTTCTATTTTACTAATCACATTATCACTGTCTCAATATTATGATCATGTAATTTTTCAGATGAACCCTACTTTCTCAAGAAACATGAAGGTCTTATATCATGCATAACATTCACTGCACAAACTAATGAATAATTTACCCATCAATCAGTTTAAACGCACAGTTAAATGTGATATAAATCGGGATTGATGTAAGAGAAAACAACAATACCACAATGTATTATGAGATGAATTGTTAGATGAACATCAAATGAAAGTTTTGGGTACCGAAAACACTAAGAGGAGACTTCAGTTTCGATACGGGAAAAAGAAAAGACATATTACGTCATTTTCGCAAGATGAACATCATTGCTTGGTTACTGAAAGTTTGAAACCTAGACGGTAAAGCTACATAACTTTCTATTTTACCATTGAAAAAAGGATGCTATATCCCCAATGCAAGAACTTACCAAGTGGAATTCAAATTTCAACATGATTTTATTCAAATTAATTTTGGGCAGTTATGTATAAAATCATTTCCTATAAACAAAGTAACTATAAATAACACAAAGAAACAAAAGGAACGAGAGAGACCTTTGTAGACTTATCATTGGATTCGCAGCAAGGCAACTTTGCTGCTAAAGACTAAGCTGCTCAATGTTCTTGGTATTCCTTGCTAGTCCATGGCCTGACCTTTTGTCATCTTGATCTTCGTATGGATTTGCTCGATAATTGGAACTGGCCTCTTCATTGTCAGAGGAACCTGGTCTCTCAGTGAGGAACTGTTCCCAGAATACATCGTTTACTCTAACCGGAGCAGCGGTAGGCTCTTGATTTGTGTTAGGGCCATCTTTCGATGACGATAATGTTGTTTCCCCATCAATCATGTTTCTTCTGCTATGGAAAGGTCTAGAATCAGAGTCTTTACTGTTGGCATTAGACCTTGACTCGGAGACTTTTCCGATTTCCCAGCTTGGTTGGGACATCCTAGTTAAGCTCGGACTTTTATTGACTTGCAATGAAGAAGATGCCAGAGTTAGATTTAATTGACAGGAAATATGACTATCAGGTTCTTCACTGGAACTTAATCTCTGTTGCAGTGAATGCAGTGCCGGGCTTTCGTTCATTGATACTCTTTGAGAGAAAGATGAATCCATGTTGAATGTAAAAGATGTGCCTGTATCTGAAATGTCTAATGTTTCGGGTGTGAATAAAAGCCCCTGCGGTCTGATATTATCATCTTTTGGTTCTCCTTGAGAAACCCTTCTCTGTGGACTTTCTTCACCTTCATTAGAACTTTGCGTGCTTTGAGAAACCAAGTTAATCTCCGAAACAGCTGATGACAATTCTAGTCTAAGCTTGTTCGAGAAATCGAGGTGGACAACATTTCCAAACTCGGGTGTAGAACAACTTTTGTTGTCCAAAATACTATGGTCACCAACTGGCTTGGTTTGATCAATTTGAGGCAGTCTCCTTTTCTTATTATATGCAGCAACATCATCCATAGATTCAATTCTACGAAAAAGATGTTCGGCGAAAGCAGGGTCTTGTAAAGCCTTTTCTAAGAAGTTAAACAAAGTCTCTTGCCTACGCTCCATTTGATCAGCTTGTTGTGTCAGCTCTTCCACCTGATGCTTCAAAGATGACCGCTCTTGTTCAGACCTCAAAACATCAGCCTCAAGTGCAGCTTTCTCACGTGAAAGCTTTTCAATTTCTTCTTCGTATCCAGCTCTTTCATGATCTATCAAAGAACCCTGTGGATTACTATGGCTGTGAATAGGTTTTCTTCGATGAATAGTCTTAAGAAGATGCCTTTGATCTTTCACAAAATCTTCATTGGCAAATTCCCATCGTTCGGGATCAATTTTCCGGAACCCCTGTCAACAAATTAAATTCATATGCGATCAAATCATGCTTAGACACTCAATCTTCATACATCTAAACCTAAGCAAACCATAAACAAATATAATTCTTCTTTCAACAGCCCCTGCATCAAAGATAAAGAAGAATAGATACTCTTCATTAAGGACCATTTTAGTTGAGGAATGCAAAAGAAAAATCATGAAAATGTGAAACAATAACAAAGAAAATTTATAAATTTCAAAGTCACAATCATTGACTAAAAAAACACCCCAATTCTCATAGAATTTTACCTTATGAATCACAGCAGAAGACATTGATTGACCTTAAATTTATGTGCTGGCTTTAGCAGAGATTCATACCCATAATTCAGCAGAAAAGAACACACAAAAAAAAGGAGAAATTGTCCATTCTCAAGGAACAAAAACATAAAACCAAAATCACTCCATACATCTGTCATAAAAAATTGAAGTTAAAAGCTAAAAAAAAAAAACATGATTTCCCCTAATTATCAAACATACATTAATTAAACAAAAAACCCAGAAAGGAAAAGAAACCCACATAGGTATTAAGCTGCCTGATGAAGCTGGAGAAATTATTGTGCTTGAAATAAGTGGGAAGCAAAAGGCGAGCAAAATCAGGAGGGTTCCAAACCACAAAGCTCTTTTTGTTAGAACTCCATGAAACGATGTCGTCGGTCGATGAGTCGTCTACCATGTCGTATGTTTTTATAAGGAAAGGTGCCGGCCCTCCTCCGCCGCCGCCACCACCGCCGCCGCCGACGACCGACGCGGAGGGTGCAGTTGGGTCCATTTTCCGAGTTGTTTCCTTTTGGGTTTTGGTGAACAAAGGGAGTTTATGGAAAAGTCGAACGTGTTAAATGTTGAAGCCTCGAGTTGCCAAAGGAGAAAATTTACAGTTTTGACTTGTTTTTGGTCAAAATATTATTATTTGAGGGATAATAGAAATTTGTTGAGGGGCAGCAAACATCATCGTATCGTAAAATAAATATGAAAGATATCAAATATTTTAACACGAGTTATTTGTCGTTTTAGCAGAGATAGATGATTATATAGGGCAAAGTTATTTAATTAATATGTATATTTGTATATGTCAAATCAATTAATTTTATTCGTACAATTTTTAATGAGTAAAGTACATAAATGATCATTAAATTTTTCACGTGTTTTATTTTATTAATTGAATAATAAAATTTTTAATTTAATTACTAAACTATTCAAATCTTTTATTAATTGTCAATATGCGAATATTTAGTTAATCAATGAAATGAAATTAGAAACTTACTCGAAAATAGATCCATATCAATTTTATCTCTTTAGTTATCCATTTTCACTAGAAAAGTATCCTAAGCGTCTTCAATAATCTTGGTTTACTCAATTTTCTTCTTGGCTTGAGCATTCTCCAACTAAGGATGCTACAAATTGTTTACCATATTACCTTTTTAACATAAAACCGGGATGACCTAGTTGGGACGTATTCATTGTTAAAAGATTTATAAGTTAGAAAAGAAGTTAATCCTCAAAAGAATTATACATTTCTTAATCATATCGGAAAAGATCCTTGTTCACCACATAATAATGCCACGAAATCTTATGCAAATTTGATGAAGCAATGGGCATAATAAAGGAATGCATCAACAAAGTTTGGAACAAGTTTTGAATAATAAGTTACGAATTAAGACTTCTATTGATGTTGTCCGATGGCTTGCATTTTAAGCTTATGTTTTGAGAGGTCACGATGAAACACTTGATACAAAAAATTGTGGTAATTTTATCGAGTTGGATTCAACTTTTAGCTTCCTATAACAATGATGTTAACAATATTGTGTTGGAAAATACTCCTAAATCAATTCAAAAGGAATTTTTGCACATTGTTGCTAATAAAGTGCGAAGGAATTTTACTAATAGTTAGTGACTATTAATGTAATTTACCCTTATAATTATTTAAGGAATAAGACATTGGGAACCACATATTGAGAGAGGTGTGAACTCAGAATATGAATCATAAAATGGATATAAAAAACACATAAAAAAACATTGTTATTTAATGGACATAGGGTAAGGGTTGTTCAAGCATCAAATTCGAAACGGATATGAATTAAATATTTACACACAACTTGTATGTCACTTCACTGTGGTTTAACCCGACACGTTATTTTTTATTGTTTATGTTAGATGTAAACATAATATCATTATATTAGTTAAATATGCTGTTAATTTTTACATTTTAATAAAATTTGAAAATTGATTTTAGTACTTAAAACGTTAAAAATTAAGTTTTTATTTTTATTTTTCAATTTTAAAATCTTAGTCCAACCATTAATATCGTTAATTTATTTTATTAAAAAATTAGCAACTTGACACGTTGATTAGATTGCATTCACGTAAGATGACATATGATTAACACAAAATAAATATGTTGAGTTAATAAAATTTGACGGAAAATACTAATAGTGTTCTTGGTTGGATTAGGATTTTTAAATAAACAATTTAAATTTTAAAATTTTAAATATGGAGATTAAATCGATAAAATCTATTATATAATGTAAAAGATAAAGAAAAATAATATGAGTATTATATAAATAGCTAACTTTTAGTAGTTTAATTCATATAATTTGTTGAACTGTTTATTTCCATGTTAAAAATTTAACGACAAAGTTTGGTAGTATTGCAAGATTAACTCTTTAATTTTTAAAAACGCGTGAGGACTATATTATAATAAATTAAAGTAGAGTAGTTAGCTTTTTAATTTTCTTAAAGTAGAGGGATATAAAACCCTAATTAGACCATTATAAAATCTAAGTGTGCCTACCACCCTCAATTTTGGTCGACTGTCCAAAAAGTTAAACTATATTTTAATTTAAGGGTAAACTACACCCATGGTCACTTTTGTTTATCTCGAGTTACGTTTTAGTCACTTATGTTTGAAATATTACGTTATAGTAACTTATGTTATCGTGTTATAACATTTTAGTTACTGAGTCGTTAATTTCTATTAATGGTGTAACGGTAAGATGACATGACACATTAAATCATCATTTGAAACAAAAATTTTAGGTTAAGTTATACAATTGATCCTCATATTTTTTCGTTTTGAGCAATTTAATTTTTTCTTTTATGTTCTTTTAACTTTTTTATTATTATTATTTTCCATTCTCTTCTACTTCTCCCATTATTTTCCTACCTTCTCCATTTCTTTTAACATACCAGGAAGTCGAATTCACAATGAATAAAGAAGCATGGTATGGATTTATGGGTTTTGTTTATATGCAATGATGGATTTCAACTTCTTACTTCTTTCTTCACTGGCAATTCAAAAAAATATGAGGATCGGTTATATAATTTAACCCAAAATTTTTGTTTAAAATGATGATTTAACGTGCCACATCAGCTTACCATTACATCGTTAGTGGCAATTAACAGCTCAATGGCTAAAATGTTACAACATGATAACGTAAATGGGTAAAACGTAACATTTCAAACATAAGTGACTAAAATGTAACTTAAGATAAACAAAAATGACCATGGGTGTAATTTACCCTTAATTCAATTATTTTAAAAATTCTACCCAATGTTGAAGAAGTCAAATTCAAACTTAATTTTTTATTATCTATTTAATCATTTGGATGAATTGGACCGGTATTTTATTAAAAAAGTTTAAATATTAAATAAATATCTGTAGTATCAAATAATAATAATAATAATCCACCCAATATATATTATTATTTAGATTAAAAAAATCACATCATTTTAATTGATACATCGTTTGAATCAGGACTAAAATTTTAAAAATTGAAAAGTATAGGGAACTAAAAGTTATCAAATTAGAGAACATAAATTAAATCCATAATTTATGCATAGTACTAAACTAATAGTAGAATTTGATCTAACAAATTTAACAACTATTAGCTTGCTATTTGCATATAATACTAATAAAAAACGACATCGTTTTAATTAATGGATTTAACGTAAATTCCAAAATTCAAAAGTATAGAGACTAAAATGGTTAAATTGAAGAATATAAATTAAATCTATATCTTAGGCCTAGTATGAGACTAATAGCACAATTTGATTTAACGGATTTAATTGTTATTATTTAAGTCAAAATTTGAAAAATGCATTGGTTAAAATTAATCAAATTAGAATATAGGGCTAAATCCATAAATTGTGGATAGTATAAGGGCTAATAACAAAACTTAACCTTCAATGTATTTTATATGCAAAAAAAGTATTGTTCCATAAACAACAAATTATAATGACTAATAAAAAAATTATAAACTTTTCCTTGTGAAAATGGAAATTTTAAAAGAGAAGAAAACCTAGTGGCTCAAGAAAAATTATTTTATTCGTTGCTTGTTCTATGATGAACCACCATTTGACTAACTCATATCATGTAAACATAATATATTCATATAATGATTTATTTAACTCTTTAACTTTATAAAAAAAGTTATTTTAAACTTTTATTTAATTTTTCGTCTTTTTAGTATTTAAATTTACGTTTTTTTGGTTAAATTACCTCAAAATGGATGGAAAAATTAACATTTTTAACTTTGTTGACGTGTCATACATGTGGATTGTCACATGGATGACACGTTAGTATTTAATTATTTTTAAAAATTAAAAAATTATTTTTAAAATTTAAAATCATTAAAAGTATTTAAAAATATAAAAATATAAAAAAATTAGTATTTAAAAATTATTTAGATGTTGACATATCATCCACATGATAATTCATGTATGTCACATCAACAAGAATATTTTACTCATAAATGAAATGTATTTTAATGAGAACCCACACATTAAAAATTTTAAAAATAATAAACATAAATAAAATATTATTAAAATCTAAACATTCATTTTATAAATTATAAAAAATAATATTTAGACTAACTTAAATTCAATTCAAACGACTTTTTAACCGATTCAATCAATTTTACGCTAATTCACTCCTCTGAACTGATGGTACCATTGGTCCTACCATTGGTCCTAACAAACTATGATCCAAAGGTAAGGGCCTCGGCTCCCCTTGATTTGGGAAAAATTATCTTTTTAAGTCCTTCAAATTTATAATATTATAGTTAATAAAATGGTAAAATATCTATTTTGACCCCAAAATTTTATAATTAAATTTCAGGCCTATAAAATGTTTGACTTTACCCCTGAAGGCATAGTTGGCAAGCATCAGTATCAATACATTAAATATTAATCCATTTTATATACTTATATATTATCAAGGATTGGGTTGACTTAAAGACTGCTGTGGGGTGCAAGGCCTCACAATAAGTAGCATGAATTTCCATTTGACTTGTGGATCACGTCACCTTTGCATTTTCTCTTTTATATATGCATTCAAAATTTTCATTTCTATGCCAGAATTTGATTTTAATTACCCTTTATAATCGTATACATACATACATATATATATATTGTATCAACTTGATATAGGCACAATATCACATGGCTACTGCAAAACCAGAAAATGAAGAGTTACAAGCTGTTAAGAGCAAAGCCAAGAAGGATGCAATCAATCACTTGATTTTTACAATGCTTCAGCAAAACCCAAATCCAGAATTCAACAAGCCACGAAGTCACTTACATACTTGAATGAACAATTATTTCGAATCACAAAGACGATACACGAGAAACAGGTACGTACGTTTACCCTTTTAAATTTTTATCAATTACGATGAATATCAACGATAAGAGAATCAGAAAATCGTATTATGATGAACAGTTCGAAGAACGCCAAGCTTATAATAGGTTATATGATTTGAAATATAAAGAGAAGGGATTTAGAAGTATGTGGACAAATAAAGGGAAGCAAATGGCTGCTTTGAAACGAGATCTCGATAAGCTTACTTTTGCTAATAGTGCTTATAAGGAGAGATCTATCAACACACAAGGCAAGATTAATAGCCATGTAAGCATGTTTTTCGTATTTTTCGATGTTGGTTTTCGTGAAAAGTAATTTGATTGATTGATTGATGTAAAGTTTCGATTCTAGAATTTGTGTTTCCGAATGCATCATGAAACTGGAAATATGGTGAAAGAAAAGAAGCTGTTGAAAGATGTGAATGCCGGTCAGAAAGGATTAAACGATTCGGGTCCGTCAGTGGTCGAAGAAATATCCGATCGGGTAAGTATATTTGATTCAATGATTGGAACTCATTTGTTTCCCCTTTATTTGTTGAATTCATTTTTGTTGTGAAAACAGATATGGAGATTGAGGTGGGACATTAGAAGGAATTATTTCATCCCAAGACCTGCAATAAGGGTTGATGAAGAACAAGTTCTTAAAGAGATTAATGAGCTCAAATGGGCTAGAGATAAAGCCTTTGCTAATGCTCCTATAAAGGGGAAGATCTGGAATTCATTGCCTTCAAAAAATGTCATCAAACAACAAATTAAGGTAACAAATTTAACCAATGTTTGTGAGTCTAGTCAAGTCGAGTTAAGCTACGAACTAAGCTCGTAAACCTTAGATTGTTTATTTGTAAAGAAAAGCTTAGACCCACTTTGATACTTGAATTTGGCAACTAAATTTATTTTCGTCTCTAAACTTGGATTCCGACCAGTATACTGGTTTGAAAAAAGGGTTGAACTAGTTGAATTAGAAACTACTTGAAAATGATAAAAATTGAAAACTTTGAAAAAAAACCACTAGTTGAACATGTTGAAGTTTAATATTTTTTAATTTTTTTTATGAATTTTTAATTGCTGTTGGTCTAGCAGTTGAACCCATTAATCAAATTAATCAAGAATTAATGGTCTAATCGATTTAAACACCGGTTCGGTTATTAGAACACTGCATGTGACATTCTAAGATTACATCCCATCATCACCTAAAAGTTTATATAATTTTTAAAATTCTTTTTAAAAAAATTATATTAAACCATTTGTAAAATATGAAAACATTGGTTTAAATTGGTTTGATTTTGTTAAAATACAGGCAATGGAAGAGGCTTTGAATGAAGAAGATAGGAAGGAGCATATGCAGATTAGAGGTGAAATAGAAGTGGTGAAGAGAGAAATAAATGGTGTAAAGAAGAGTATAGCTTCTTTGAAGAGGCAATTGTTGGATGTTCGTAGGAAAAAAGGGGAAGCTTACAAAATTATTTTGAAGTTAATTAAGACTCAAAATCAACCTATTTGATAGTTCCTTGTTGTATATCTCAATATATTATGATGCATTGGTATATAAATTCTTCAACATGCAACCTTGGTTCAAGCAAAATTTGTCTATGTTAGTAGTGCAATTCTATAATCCTTGATGGTATTGGATAGTAGTGCACAAAAATTGGGTGTGGTCACATTGTAGAAAGTGTGAAGAGTCATTGAAATTTTTTATTTCAGCAAGTTCATGAGATTAGAGAAATTTTTTAGAGAGATTTGATAGTATTTTAAGATAGGGACGAAGCCAGAATAATTTTTTAGGGGGCCGAATGAAATTTTAATTTTTTATAGTTTATATCTTTATAATTTTTAAAGTATTAAATCAAATTTTTATAATTTTAGGGGGCAAGTGTAATTTTACTTTTACTAAATTTAAAATTTTAAAAATTTTAAAGGGTCTAAATTGTAAATTTTTATTTTAAATGGGTCGGGGCTCTTGCTAGCCCCTCTAGATTCGCCTCTGCTCTGGGAGCTTCCATCTTCTTGTGATGGAGAAACTCTAATGTGGGTCCTGATGGAATAATTGATGCGTTATTTTATATGAGATGGTTGTAGGGACATGACTCGTTTATTAAAATGTGATGAAGTGATCTAACGATAATATTCATGTCTAAAGCTGTCATGAGGTTACCTACAATTAGCCATGCCCAAGATGAAATGTGCCATTGACATTGATGAACACACATTTTAGGATAGGGAATTATAATTTAATGAGGCATATCAAGATTAACATCAACCTCAACACAAATTTTAGCATAAGGAAATTACATAACATGTTCTCAATGTAAGATTCAAAATGTATGTATGTATGTATGTATGTATTACTTGGAGCTGTTTATGATTTCACATTGACATCATGATATTACATAACATGTGCACAAGAATCTGCATATTGCATTGATTATTCTTCATAGCGGTTTTTTTCATATGATTTAAATCCAAATATCTGAAGTGCAGTCACCACCTGGATATCTCATCTCATGAGCCATACAAGGACCATCAGGTTCAGCTCCAAAATCGATGAAAAAGTTTGGATTTATTTTAAGACCGCCTTTCATGGTGTCGACGTCGATCTGCAACATGTGGGAACCTTTCTCCACAAGTTCCGGATAGAATTGTCGATCCCATGTGCTGAATAACGAGTTCGTCGCATATAGTCGCTTACCGTCTAGGCTCAACTGGATCATATTCGGTCCCCCTCTTAATTGATGTCCCTATAACCAACGTTCATCGATTGTCATCGATATGATTAATCCGACAAGTCGATATGAATGTTAGAACAGACCTGGATTTCCGGAACATCGGATTGCCATGTTTTGCCATCTTCTGTCACAGCCACTACAGGGCTTCCTTTTCGAACCAATCCTCCAACGTATACTTGGCCGACCAAGACTGGATTTTTGGGGTCCTCAATGTTATATTGTCGGATATCTCCTTGCAACCAGTTGATAAAATACAGAAACCGATCGTCGAGAGAGATTAAGATGTCAGTTATAAATCCAGGCAATTCGGGAAGTATCCAATTTTGTACCTTCAATGGTTTCACTGAGATTACCACCTGCAGAAGTTAATCAATAAGGCTTGTCCAAGGTTATGAGCATTGACAATGCAAGATTATATGTTCCAAGTTCCGACCTCATGGCTCCATGATCCATCTTGGGTTTTGAAAAACCGAACGATGTTACTCGTGTAGGCACACCCAACGTACCCTGTATCTTTACATGGATCATGCAAGAACCTCATCTGCAATGAAATGAAACAGAACTACGTATCGTCTTCGAGCAAAACTGAGTTAAAAACAAAGTCGAAACAAGTAATTAATCACCTCTAAGGGTGTGAGACCAGTTTCACCGAGATCCAACGTTTGTTTAAGTTCACCATCAGGCCAGCTATACACATGCAAATGTCTAGCATACAAACCATCTTTAACATGCTGGATATTGAAACCTCGGGTGAAGGTAGCCGGAGCACCCAAAGACGAGCCGATCATCGTTCTATGTCGAGGTTGGTACCAAAAATCGTAGCTAAACAGAGGACTATGCCCTGGTTTCTCCCACCTGATGATTTTTTACAAGTGACGGTTATTCACAATTCGTTTATACATTGTTTCAGTTCATCGTATTTACCTCCCTTTGACGTTGAATTCGGAATCAAGGAGGAGAAATCCATTCCCTTTAGCATTTCCATCTTTGTCTCCGAGACACGATATCATTATATCCCCGGAAGCAAGGCAATGCGACGTGTGCGGATACGCTAAGCCGGTCTTCTCGACGATATCCTCGGATTGTACCACTTTATGCAAAGAGGGAGCCTTGGGATTCTTCTGTGTGTCAATCACATAAACACGACCAGACCTACGAACAAGCAGCACCTTGGTACCTTAACGACATAGATATGTTCGTATCTATCGATATAATATGAAAATCCGGGATAATTGCTTACACGACTGAAGGCAAGATTAGAAAACTTCGAGTGGTTGATGGATCACCATGGCAAGAGCTGCATGCATTCCATCCTGAGTGATGTAGTTCATCACCTATATATGGCATAGATAGCCTGTGGATGACTTTAGAATAAGTTGACGAGTTTGGATCTATATCAACCGTTGCTAAAAAATCAGGCTTCTTTCTTCCGGTTCCTGCATACATCATACAATTATATTCATACAAATCCATTGAAAAAACTCATTTTTAAAGTTCAGAAAATCATTAAAAAAAAACTAAGGGAAAAAGTACCATTATAAATACAATTAACATAAAGAAGAGTTTCTTTAGGACCAGACATGGCTTCCAATGGAGTTGCATATCCAGGTCCTGTTCTCTTACAACACCCCATTTCTTCCCTCATTTTCTCTCCTTTTTTTTTTTCTCTTACAAAAATATTAATTTATTTTTCTAATAGTTACTGAAAAACATTGGGAAAATCCTCTGTAATTTATAGGCTATTGGGTCTATACGGCAGAATCTTGGGATTAGATTCGATAGGTTAAATTCTGTAATTTATGAAAATTATAGATTTAGTCCCCGTAATTTAATTAATTTCAGTCTTTATATTTTTTGAATCGGTCAATTTTAGTCTTGACTTAAACAACAAAGCTTAAATATATTTGATTAAATTAAATTATTAGTCTTGTACTACGCATATAAGTATAAATTTAGTCTATATTCTCTAAAAGGATCATTCTAAATTCCTACACTTTTCAAAATTTGAAATTTCATTCTTGACGAAAATTTCAGTTACTAATCTATTAATTGAGTTTTTAGTAAGGTCAAAATAATAAACTGACATGACATTACACATATGATAATATGTTTATCGTATCAAAATTTGAAGATATCATAAATTTCATAAAGGTACAAGACAAGTTTCATAAAACATAGGGACTAATAATAAAATTTAACCATTTGATTGAATTTGAAGTTAAATCAAACTGATTTTTTATTTTTGACGCAATATCTAGAACTACTCATAGTTTCTTCCCAATTCATAAATAGGAAGATAATATTTTTTAACGCACTCAAACTCACGTTCTTCTATATTAACAATAATTCGTATACCAATTAAGTTAAAACTCAATCAAATAGGATCTTTAGATTGGAATTCAAATCTTTGACTGTAATTAAATGTTATTTGGAATAAAATTAATTTTTAATTTTTTAATTTTTCTTCTTACAAAAATGTCCAACATTGTGAGGCGAAAATGTTCCCCTTCGTATGAAAATGTCCCATGGGAATTATCGAAAATAAATAAATAAAAGCCTTAGCGGGTTTTGTATCTATCAATTTTTCCTATGGGCGCGGTGTTTCGAGATTCTCGATTTTCCTTACACATTTCAACATTAGTCTCATCTGACGGTGGTTAGATTGCCACGTGTCTTAAGTTTGGAGAACTGGAGACATTTGTGTTTGTCCAATGGAATCATGTCCGAATGTATAAGTGGGACCAATGTTGGTACACGTGGCAAAGTTGGATTAGCTGCCAGTTAATTTAGTGAAGTCCAATGTTAAAAGGCATTTAATCGGAAGTCGATTAGAATTAAGATATATTGCTAGATTAACCCCCTAACATTACATTATCTATCAATTTGACTCACATACAGATTACACTGATTGTTATTTTATTTTTATTTTAGTCCTACAAATATAAAAGGATGATCTTCTTCATGGCTGAAACTGGTTGATGTTTAAGTCCATATATCTGAAGTGCAGTCACCACCTGGATATCTCATCTCATGAGCCAGGGAAGGTCCATCAGGTTCGGCTCCGAAATCGACAAAGAAGTTCGGGTTTGTTTTAAGACCACCTTTATCGGTGTTGACATCAATCTGCAACATGTGGGAACCTTTCTCCACGAGTTCCGGATAGAATTGCCGATCCCATGCGCTGAATAGAGAGTTCGTCACGTATAATCGTTTACCGTCTAGGCTCAATTGGATCATCTGCGGTCCTCCTCTTAGGCGATGTCCCTGTAAAAGAATGTAACAGTGTTCATCGATCACCATTGATATGATTAATCTGAACAAGTTGATATGAATGTTAGAACAGACCTGGATTTCCGGAACATCGGATTGCCATGCTTTACCATCTTCTGTCATAGCCACTACAGGGCTTCCCTTTTGGATCATTCCTCCAACCCATACTTGGCCGACCAAGACCGGGTTTTTGGGGTCCTCGATGTTGTATTGTCGGACATCTCCGTGCAGCCAGTTGACGAAATACAGAAAACGATCATCTAGAGAGATTAAGAAGTCGGTTATAAGTCCGGGCATTTCGGGAAGAATCCAGTTTTGCACCTTCAATGGTTTCACTGAGATTGCCACCTGCAGAAGTTAATCAAGAACATAATAAGGCTTGTCCAAATTTATGACCATTGGTAATGCAAGATTATATGATCCCACCTCATGACTCCATGATCCGTCTTCGGTTTTGAAAAACCGTACCATGTTACTTGTTAAGGCGCATCCAACGTACCCTGTATCTTTAGATGGATCATGCAGGAATCTTGTCTGCAATGAAAATGAAACAAAACTAAGTATCGCCTGCGAGCAAAACAGAGCTAAAAACAAAGTAGTAACATGTAATCAATCACCTCTAAGGGTAGGAGACCGGTGTCACCGAGATCCAACGTTTGTTTAAGTTCACCATCAGGCCAACTATACACATGCAGATGTCTCCCATACAGACCATCCGCCACATGCTGAAGATCAAAACCTTTGGTAAAGGCAACAGGAGCGCCCCACGATGAGCTGATCATCGTTTTATGTCGAGGTTGGTACCAAAAATCGTAGCCGAACATAGGACTATGCCCCGGTTTCTCCCACCTAAAGAAACAATGAGTAAGAACAAGTCACCAATCATTTTACCTTCTAATCGTTCATTCGGTTTATCGGCTTTACCTCCCTTTAACGTTGAATTCGGAATCAAGGAGGAGAAATCCGTTCCCTTTGGCATTCCCATCTTTATCTCCGAGACACGAAATCATTATATCTCCGGAAGCAAGGCAGTGAGACGTGTGCGGATACGCTAGACCGGTGTTCTTAACGATATCCTCCGGCTGCACCACTTTATGCAACGACGGAGCCTTGGGATTCTTTTGTGTATCAATCACATAGACACGACCCGATCTGAACCGAACAGAACATCGGTATTAAACATGTCTGTACCATCACATAGTTTGCCACATTGTTCTACATCACATGAAAACCTCATTTTCCTAGTAAGCAGGGTAGCCAAAGAGGGCAGGCAAGGGCCCTTGGCTCAATAGGAAAATTATTTTATGGTCCCTTACTAAAATTAAAAGATTCAATTTAATCCTTTTTAATCATAAAAGTATAATTTTAGCCGTTTAAAAATAATAATAATTTAATTTAAACTTTTTTAACTTGGGCCCCTTCAAATTTTATAATATTATCTCCCTCCCCCTAAACAAAATTTGAGGCACATAGTCACTTACACCAATGAAGGAAGGATCAGAAAACGTCGATCGGCCGGCGGATCACCATGGCAAGAGCTGCAAGCATTCCACCCAGAGTGATGTAGTTCATCACCTACATAGGGCATAGATAGCCTGTGGATGACTTTAGAATAAGTTGGTGAGTTCGGATCTACATCAACCGTTGCCAAGAAATCAGGCTTCTCTCTTCCTGTTCCTGCATACATCATGCAAATCCATTCAAATATATCTCTCTCTATATATAGAATTATTTTATATGATAATTAAAATGTAGATCTTAAAGTTGATGTTTCAACTTTGGAGTAAAAACTACAGTGAGATAGATTATTTATAATATTTAAAAAAGAAGATAAATATATGATTTTTTTTCTTCTTTTTTTTAGAAAATAAAAAGAAAACACCCACTGAATTTTCTCTAAAATTTTATGAAAATAGACATGAACACATAACAATTTATAATTCAAGGAATAAATGGATCAAATGAAATTAATTCCCAGAAGAAAAAAAAGGTTGCAGACATCACACCAAAAACCAAAACAAGAATAAGAAGAAGAAGAAGAGAGAAAATTATTACCAGTATAAACACAAGTAACATAAAGAAGAGCTTCTTTAGGACCAGACATGGCTTTCAGTGGAGTTTCATATCCTGGTCCTGTTGTTCTGCAACATTCAGTTTCTTCACCCATCGCAAATTTCTCTTTTTTTCCCCCTCTTCTTTCTTCTTACAAAAATATCTTTGTTTTTCTCTTATATACACTACTTATAGCTACTATTTTTATTTTATTAAAACTTAAAACAATTTTTTAATGAAATAAAATTACCATTATATATATTTTATCCAAAACAATTTAAAATAACATAATTATATTTAATACTTATATTTATTAATTTACTAAATAATTTTTAATATAAATTCAACACATCATTTTTTTCGGGTACTTAAAATTTTAGTTTTTACAGTGACCCACTATATAATTGTCCATTTAAGGCTAATAGCCTCTAATACGTAACTAAACTTATGTCCAATCTTGCGTTTCCTCTTTTGGTCTCCAATCCATGTGGTCCCAAGGGATTTCAGATTCGGGAGTAATCACATTGGATCAGATTGACGCGTGTTGTAATGAGATGAGATTTGCAGTTGCGTTTTTCGTCCGTTAAAGTACCCGAGATATCCTTAGATCAAATTAATCCCTTTATTATTAAATAGATCAATTTAATTTTTATGCTATTTAAAAAATTAATATATTCAAATTGTAACAAAGTTAACATTTAATGTATAAAAATATATTGAATTTTTTAATTACAATTCAATTCTAAACAAAAGACTTTATTTATAAAATTATAAAAATTTAATAATATTAACTCTATTAAATAATAAATATTAATTTTATTCTAATTTGGTATATTTTAAGTCTTTTAATAGTACAAAGATTAAATTGATCCATCAGTGACTAATTTGATCAGGTCCCTATAATAGAGGGACCTTTCAAGAAATTCACCGTTTTTTCGTCACAAGTGATCTCTGCTGAACAGAGGAAGTGGGACCCAGACTTGTGCACGTGGCGGTGTTGGATTAAGCTGAGAGCTGATGACAAGGATAAGATCGAGTTTAGGACTTTTATATTAGTAAGTGCAATTATTGTAGAATTGAATAAAAAAGATTACTATAAAATATTAAAATGCTTTTTTTAATTTAAATTTATATAAATAAATTATTAAAAATTAACTGTCATTGTAGGACTAGACTTATAGACTAAATTTGCAAAAAAAAAAATTGTTGTTATGTTTTTCTTTTATTTTTATTATTTTATTGTCATTTTATTATTATGTTGTTATTATTTTATCATTATTATTTAGATATTATATATTAATTTTTATTATTTTAAATATATTTACTTGTTAAATTATATTTATCTTAGTGTTGTTTTAGTATAAAATTTTTAATTTATTTTTAATTTATTAGAATTTTTGATGTTTTTAATGTATTATATATTTTAAAATATATTATATAAAAATTTTAATATAGGCGAAATAATATGTTATTTTATACTGTTTTTCTTTTAAAACTTTTCCAAGATGAAATAGAATTAATGCACTGGAATTAATTAAAATTTACAAGATTAAAAGAATATAAATATACTGAATTAAATAATGTAAAACTAATGTATTTTACGAATTGTTGTATATATATAATATATAATATAAGATTATACAATTATAAAATTAGCTTTATTTTCACAAAATTAATTATAATAATATATTGATATGAAATTTACTTAGTAAATCCTAATTTTGCATTTATTGTTTAATAATAGATTATTATTTAAGACTTTTACTCCTAATTATTTGTTAAAAGCACTATTTAAAATATTTTAATAAATTTTTCTAACAAAAATGTTTTTATTGAAATTTTTATTGCTAAGTTTTATTAATATTTATTATCTAAAATAATAAATAATAGTAAAAATAAGTTTTATTATAATTATTTTTTATACAATGCCTAGAATTACCTATAGTCTCTTTCTAACCTTTAAATAGGAAGATAGCGCATTTCAACGCACTTAAACCCATGTTCTCCTACACTAACAACAATGTCTGTGCCAATTGAGTTAAGATTCAATCGACAAAAATTTAAAATTTAATTCCTATATTTTTATTTTTAAGAATTTAGATTTTTTATTTTTTAAATTTTTATTAAATTTACTGATGTTCAGTTGGTGTCCATATAATTAAAAAAAGTTATAATTAACTTAAATTTTTAGAAATTAACAACGTCGATAATTAGATTTAAATTTTGTAATTTCAAATGTGAAAAACTAAATTAGTGAAAATAAAAATAGTTAATTTTTTAATTTATATGAAATTTAATATTTAGATCAGGTTGACGTGTATGGTGTAGTGAGCGATTAATGGGAGCAATGGGCCTTTTTGTCTTTATCCAATCTTTTTAGGTGCATGAATGTCTCGGGATCTCTCCTCGATTCTCAATATCCATGTCGGGATTTGTTACGCTCCAAAGTCCAAAGCAACCCATCTTCAACAAATGAATTTTTGTTTATATTTATTTCTTTATTTTTAAACTTATCTGTGTTCGGCCGATTGAGTATTATTTTGATTAATATTAGTATTATTGTCAATATAGAAGAACGTAAGTTTGAGTGCGCTGAAGCGCGTTATACTCCTATTTAAGAGTTGAAAAGAGACTATGAGTAGTTTTAGACATTTCATCAAAAAGAGTAAATATAATAATAACCTATAATAAGATTACTGTTAAAAAAAATAACAGTGTTTGGCTCATGTAGGTTAAATGTTTCAAAATTATGTTTCTTTTTATTTAATTCAATTTATATATATTTATTTAAGTTAAATGAAATTCTTCGTAAACATTAAACCAACATATTTGTAAATATTTTTATATGAATGTGTATTATTCGTCTTTCTAGCCTTCGACACAAAAAAAGGAATTTTACACGCACTTTTCTTGGGTTGAAATAATAACAATTCCGGGACTCGTTCTTAAAAAATTTCTATTCTTAGTTTCGATTTTTTCAGATTGTTCAGAATCTTTTATTTTTTGATTTACTTATAATAGAATAAGTAATAAGGATAATATAATAAGTATAAAATAAGTCGAAATAAGTATAATATACTAAGTAATGGACAACCAAAAAAAAGATAAGGAATCCTTATCCATTTTTTTTGATTAAATAGAATCAAGGCGATAAACTTATAAAATAATGTCAAACTCGGATGAAATAATAAAATAAATCAACTAAGGCTAGACTAGTCTAGAAAAGGTTTGATTGATATCTGGTCGACAGAAAAAAGAAAAAGAAAAAGAAATATTAAATATATATATTGTATTGTGTCATCCAATTGAGTGATTCATTTTTTTCTTCTAACCTTGAAAGTATCGATAGATACTATCGAAGAGCAGATGTTATGAATCAATTAATTGAAATTGAGTTCATTTTTCAAAAAAAGTCATCGGAAAAAGTGATCTATTTGTTGTCATTTATACGACCAAAATATTATGATCATGATCATTAAGAATTCAACGAGACCCTTCCTAGCGAATCAGACAAAGAAAGAGGAGGTGGGCCCCGCTGAGTTCTTAAACTTTCATGCCTATAACTTAGTTCGTCCAATTCTCCATTATTTCATGCATATTACAAGGACGAACCCCATCCAGAATATGAACCATAAAAGAAAATACCTATTAAACCGATCACAGGAATATCAGTTACCGTACCTATTATCCAAAGAGGAATCCTTCCAATAGTATCGACCATTTATCCCGTTTTCCTCCGCATTTCATCAAGTGGTCATGCTAAAGACATAGACAGTCATAGATAATTATGAGATACAATCCTTCCGAATGGGATAAGAGAATTCCTACTATTATTTAGTATTCTACTACTCTCTTTTTTTAATTGAATATATAATTGGAAAATAAAACAAGTACAAAAATGAGTAATAACCCCTAGTAGAGACTGTTACGATTCAATTCAATATTTTGTTCGTTCGGGTTTGATTGCGCCATAGCTCTATAATTAATTCGAATTATGTTTATCCTTGGATGAACTGCATTGTTGATATTGACCCCAAAAAAAACGGTAGGTACAATTTAGTCCGTGAACGACCAACCATCGCCTTTGTAAAAATTGGATAGGCTCGATCTATGATAATTGGGTCCTCCTAAAAAGATCTACTAAATTCATCGAGTTGTTCCAAAGAATCAAAACGGCCAGTTATTAATGGAATTACTTGTCGGCTCTCTGTAAAATACTCATTTGGACGAGAGCTTCCAAACATATCATAAGCTAAACCTATGCTGACAAAAAACCAACCCGCGATGAATAGGGAAGGTATAATAATGCTATGAATGACCTAGTATCGACTACTGGTAATAGTATTAGCAAAAGAATGTTCTCCTGTGTTTCCAGACAGGCCGAGCTCCATATATTCTTATAGGGGATCGATTCCGTAAAAGATGGTATCAGTAAATAAGAAATTACCGAGATCTAAAAACATATCTTTCCATAGCACTGGTATTAAGTACTCTCTAGTTCAGTTCTTTAGCGGGTTTATTGATAGAGATCAATCGTTTCTTCCCGGATGCGTTAATATTCCATTTTTGTAAATTCGAATTATTACTGCGGGATGGGGCAAAAAAGATTAGATCGAAATACAATCAAATATTTGTGACTACTCTCTCGGCCCCCCCTTTTATTTTTTTTAGTTTTTTTTTAGAATTAGATAAAATAAATAAGGAAGGTAGAGTGAAAAAAGTAGATTCAACCTCACCGAAACTCAAGTTCAAGCTCCAATTAAATTACTAGTAGAGCGAAAAGAGAAATGTGGCTAGAACAACTATATCCTACAAGATACTTAAAGAAAATATTGTATGGTGGTTTGATTCTAAATAGAGTTCAAAATCGTATTACTCATTCTTATTATTTATTATTACTATAAATCTATATTGATTTACTATATTGATTGCAACAAAATCTTTCAAGATTTGGTTTTGAGTTAGCAACTTTTATTTCGTTCTTTTTTTTTTTCATTCCTTTCTTCTTCGCTTTTGATTAGAAAATAGAAAAGTTGGGTGAATTAAAAACTCAAAGGGGGTTCATTGCCAAGAGTAAAGATGTCCGAGTAATGATTATTTTGGAATGTACCAGTTGTGTTTGAAACGGCGTTAATAAGGAATCAACAGGTATTTTCAAGTATATTACTAAAAAAAATCTACACAATAATATTTTATATATTATTAATATATTTAAATTTATATATATATTTAAATTATATATTGAAATGATAAATAATAATAAACAATAATAAAATAAACAAACCAAATCCTATTTATTATATTAATTCTATAATTTGAATTTTCAAAATAGGATTTTAGAAATAGAGATAGGATAGGATTCTTTTTGAAATAAGGAATAAAGAAATCATGGATAAATTCAAGCGACTCTTTCTTAAATCCAAGCGATCTTTTCGTAGGCGTTTACCTCCGATCCAATCGGAGGATCGAATTGATTATAAAACATGAGTTTAATTAGTCAATTTATTAGTGAACAAGGAAAAATATTCTCTAGGCAAAATATATATTAAATTTATTTCCGTATAATGTTCATAAATAATAAATAAATATGTATCTTTTAAAGGAAATATACCTTTCAAAAATAATTGAATATAGATTTTATTAAGGTTAAACAATAAAATAATCATTAAACTATTTTCTTTATTCTATTTTGTTCGTTGAATTGTTAATTTTTGATTTAGTTATTAAATTTTTCAAATCAAATATTTTAGTCATTTGAAGTTGATTTGAGCATTTGTTATTGGTCTAATAATAAATTTAGCCTCCAATGTTTAAACATTTTATCAATTTGATCCTAAATATAAAATATTCAACAAATTTAGCTCTCAATATTTACAAAATTCGTTATTTTAGTTTGAATGCTAAAAATTCAATAAATTTAGTCTTCAAAATTTGTTAATTTAGTTCTAGTTCTAAAAAATCAATAAATTAATTTTGGTCCTTCACAATAATTAATAATTTAAGCTTATTAACCTAGAAATCTTAACTTTAGGTTTCAAAATTTTATAATTTTATATTACTCCAATATAAAATTTCTAACATCATCTTTGACATAGATTGATTTTATACACAATATTTACCGACCAAACACATGGAAAAGAGAAAAAGGAATGAAAAGAACACGGCATAGTAATTATATTTAAAACATTACAATTGATGAAGGAAAGTTGATTGCAAATTTCTGACAAGGTCTGCAACAACTAACCAACTAGCTTATAATATAAAAAAAAAAAATCACCAAACAACGAAATTCAACACCTGAAATAGAAAAAAAGTGAGTTCGAGTTGTCATCAGAAGATAAAATTATAGAAGATGATTGTTTGGTTATAGGTAAAGTCATGTGAATTTATTAAAATTCAAATTAAAATGGAAAATTTTGTAAATATTGACAACTAAATTTGTTGAATATTTTATATTGAGGATCAAATTGATATAATTTGTAAAAATTAGAGGACTAAATTTGTTATTAGACCAATAAAAATACTCAAATCAACTTCAAGTGACTAAAATATTTAATCTCAAAAAGTTTAGTAACTAAATAAAATAATAATAATTCAGTGATAAAAAATAGAACGAAGGCAATAGTGTAATAACCATTTTTATAATTTACCCTTTTAATAATTATAAATAAAACAATCTCACAACCTATAGAGTAAACGCCTTTGGTCAATAAACCAAATGTTTTCGGACTTGAGGTAGCTAAACTAAGAGATTATAGGAAAGCAATTATGAAAAGTGATTGTTTAGAGGTAGTGGAGTGTTTTATGAATAAATCTGGGGATTGTAACTCGATAACATTGGTACAAAAGATTACTGCAGTTAAGAGGTACTGTCAAATGGTGAAATTCTAATTCATTTGAAGTGAGGGGAATGTGGTTGTTGATTGGATTGTTAAAACTTGTCCGAGAGGGGAGTCTGAGCTCACAATTATCGATTTTCCTACTTTTCATGTGAGGAAGCTTTTGTTAGATAAATTGGATAATTCTTTTGTAAGGCCTTTTTAAGCTAAAGGCACTCGGTCGCCTTCTTTTATTAATGAATCCTGAATAAAAACCATGCATGTTGATGGCTTAATGAAGTTGGAGTTGGTTTGCCTCAGCCAGAAAGGCGCAGTGTTTTTTCTAAGTCCTTTCGGAGTCCCGAATGAACTCCGAACAAGTTGTTTCTTTAAGCTCTTTCACCATTCTCTGAGCCAGCAGATGAATGAGATGACAGGTTTAAAAGGTTTGGTGGATGAAGGCACTAACGATGGTTTATCTCGGGATTTATTCATCTCCTTTGTTTTCACGATGGTTCAACGGTAGTTGGCGATGACTCCAAACCCTTGCTAGCTAGTTGGTGTTCCTCGGGGCTTAGGACACCTTGTGGGCTGGGTTTGAGTTTGTTAGCTCTCTTGAGAAAATCATATCAACAATGAGCAACAACAGCCAAACAATTAGCACAAACATAAAGTTTTAGAACATTAAGAGTCCAAGATACATGTGATAAAATTATTACATTATCTCCTCCAAGAACGCATGTTCTTTTTTTTTTCACAACAGTCAACAAGATTACATTGATTATTTTGTCTTCATAACTGAAACTGTTTTTTTTCTTCATATGATTTAAATCCAAATATCTGAAGTACAATCACCACCTGGGTATCTCATCTCATGAGCCAAACAAGGACCATCAGGTTCAGCTCCAAAATCAACAAAAAAATCTGGGTTTATTTTCAGACCACCATGCTCAATGTCCACATCAATCTGTATCATATGTGAACCTTTCTCTATAACATCAGGGTAAAACTGTCGATCCCATGTGCTAAACAACGAGTTCGTCACATACAGCCGTTTCCCATCTAAGCTTAACTGTGTCATATGAGGTCCCCCTCGCAGACAATGTCCCTACAAAAACAAACACAAACAATGTTCATCATCAATATCGCCATTGATATACATAATCCGACAATTTTGTTATTATATCAATGTTGTAAGAATAAGACCTGGATTTTAGGAACATCGGCTTGCCATGTTTTACCATCTTCTGTGACTGCTGTTATGGGGCTGCCCTTTTGCAGCAATCCTCCGACGTATACTTGGCCGACCAAGATTGGGTTTTTGGGGTCTTCAATGTTGTATTGTCGGACATCGCCGTGAAACCAGTTGACGAAATATAGGAACCGGTCGTCGAGAGAGATTAAAAGGCCGATTATGAGTCCGGGCATTTCGGGGAGAATCCAGTTTTGTACCTTCAATGGTTTCACTGAGATAGCCACCTCGTGACTCCATGATGATCCATCTTGGGTCTTGAAAAACCGTACCATGTTGCTTGATAGGATACACTCGACGTACCCTGTGTCTTTGGTTGGATCATGCAAGAATCTTATCTGCAAAGAAATTACATCATTGTATATGCATGTATATAGCGAATCCCAAGTCTAAGAAAGCAGGATTTATTGCATTTTGCATACACAAAATATGAAGTAAATTCCAAATTATTCTCTAAAATTTAAAATATTTAAATTCAACCCTTAAAATATTAATATTGTATCAATTAAACTTTTCTATCAGTTTAGTCATTAAATTGAATATTAAATGTCTTGTTCAAATATGTTTTAGAACATAATTTAAACCAATAGATAAAATTATAAACATGTGTGACATTGCATAAAATAGATTGGATCCTATGTATTAAAGAAAATATGCTTCTTAAATCTATTGATACTTTGTTTTTTTACACGTTAAACCTAGATTGGTCATGGGTAAACAATGTTTTAAAAACCAAATCAAACTTCGATAAGTTGAGCTTTCAATTTTGATTAGATCAAACAACCACTCAAAATATTAAAAACAAATAAATTAACAAAAATAAAATTAATAAAAATTAAAAATATTGAAAATTAGAAAAATATATTTACAAAAATTAAAGATGATAATGAACATTTTTAAAATTTTTTAAGAAAAAACCATTTTTCCCTACTTTAAATCAATTTTTTTTTCATATGTGACCGGTTATATCTATATTTTCGATTCAACTTATTAATTCAATATGATTTTGATAATATTGATTATAAGTACACACAAATTTACAAGATGATACACATGTTAATTTCAAAGTGAGTATTTAGACTGATAAAATAAGGTGATTAGTATAGTAGTTAATGAAGATTTGGTTTAATTAACCCTTAAAGATACCTCTCCGGGGATAAGACCATTGTCACCGAGATCCAATGTCTGTTTGAGCCGACCATCGGGCCAATCATACACAGACAGTTGTCTTCCATAGAAACCGTCTTCGACATGTTTAAGGTTAAAACCTTGGGTGAATGCCGAAGGAGCACCAAACGTTGAGCAGATCATCGTTTTATGTCGAGGTTGGTACCAAAAATCGTAGCTAAACTCAGCTTTACGCCCTGGTTTCTCCCACCTAAAAAAACCAACAGCAACAAGTGAAACAGCTTAAGCTTAATGACAATTATTTTCATGGTCTGAATTGTTGTTTTTGTTTTTGCATTTACCTCCCTTTGATGTTGAACTGGGAATCGAGGAGAAGGAATCCGTTGCCTTGGGCGTTTCCATCTTTGTCGCCAAGAAATGAAATCATTATGTCGCCATTGGCAAGGCAGTGAGATGTGTGGGGATATGCCAGGCCGGTTTTCTCAATGATGTGCTCAGGTTCCACCACTTTGTGCAACGAGGGAGCCTTGGGGTTCTTTTGTGTGTCGATCACATAGATACGACCAGAGCTGAAACAAGCAAAATATTCATATAATATACTTCTGCTATACATATATTCTCTTTTTTAAGTAAATGTCTAAGATTACTCCTATACTCATAAATAGAAAAAAATGCACTTCATCTTTTATATTAACAATAATATCCATATTAATTAAACTAAAACTCAATTAAATTGTACTATATTATTCAAATTTAACACTCACTTAAGTTTGTATAATATAAATGTTATTTGAAAATGGAAAAGAGAATTACATCAACCACATTTGAACTCATCATTAAAGCATCAACAATAGCTTAATCATTACTTTTGCTGTTTGGTATTTATATAAAAAGAAATAAGCAAAAGGGTTATATGTTTTTTAAAAGGGTTATATGTTAAATGGTAATTAAATAAATTAATTGTATATAAAATAATTTTAATTTTTAAAAAGAATTTCATTATATTTTAATAAATTTAACATTTGTAAATCCATCATAGAAGTGTTCATGAGTGGATCCATCAGAAGCTTAAGTATGATATTAATATACTTTATACTTGTCCAAACTCGGTCAGAAATATTGTTCTAAAATTTTGTCCAAACCCGCTCATATTTGCAAAAGATTAATCCAAACCAATATTTTTTAAAATATTTATATTATTTTATTTAAATATATAATAATTTTATATATTTTTTTATTTATTGAAATTTTTATATAATTATCTTAATATTATTTTAATGTTTATATTCGAGTAGTATTATATATTTAATATAAGTTAATTTTTTAATATATTTTAAATTACATAATATATAAAAATAATATAACATAAAATATTATAAACTTAAAACGGGTTGGGCTCAGGCTTAAAGCTTGGGCTGTTAATGTTTAAGCCCAAGCCCGACCAATATTTTAAATGAACCCATTTTTTTGTCCAAACTTATTTTTCAAACCTAATATTTTTGCTTAAACCCTTCTAAATTTCGGGCAGACGAGCGAGTAATTCGACCGATGAATAGGTCTAATACATCATAAGTGGATACTGTTTTATAAGGTAAATTGTACTTTGAGGGTTTTTCCAATATATCTTTTACATATATATATATATATATATATAAAATAAGATTTCTAACACAAAACTTTATAAATTTCACCATTTGTTTTCACATAATAAGTCAACCATAATCTAATATTTTTAATCCACCGATGTAACCTGTTTTAATCGGTTACAGAATTGTCTTCACCATCAAAACCAACTCCATTGAACCAAGTTAATTGAAAATTATAGTTTACTACTCTACCCTAAAAAATTAGACATGCTACAGTTTCTTACAGCAACGAAGGCAGGATTAGAAACCGTCGATCAGATGATGGATCACCATGACAAGAACTACAAGCATTCCACCCCGTATGATGTAGTTCATCACCTATATATGGCAAAGATAGCCTGTGTATAACTTTAGAGTAAGTTGGTGAGTTGGGATCTACATCAACTGTTGCCAAGAAATCTGGCTTCTCTCTACCAGTTCCTATATGGATGCATACAAATCCATTGTAAAAAAATAAAAAAGAGAAAGAAAAAAAAAACCCACATAGATGAACATAAGTAATTCCTTAAAACATGTTTGGTTTCAAAGAAAATGAAAGAAAAGTAGTATTACCATTATAAACACAAGTAACATACATAAGAGCTTCTTTAGGACCAGACATGGCTTCCAGTGGAGTTCCATATCCTGGTCCTGTTCTCTTGCAACACGCTACTTCTTCACCCATGGCAAATTCTCTCTCTCTCTCTCCACTCGCAATCTACCAAAAGGAAAAAAAAAACTTTATCTTTAGAAAGAGGGTTTGTATGAGTAATTTGGTAGTGAAAAGCATGGGGAAAATCCTTCGTATTTATAGGCTCTTTGGGTAGCTGTGGGGGCAGATAAAGGCCTGGGTGCCTAAATTTTTTGGGTCACAAAATAGAAATTATTTATTTTAATTTTTTTTAAAAATGTTTATATCTTTTGCTTTTATAACTAATTTTTAATGGTTATAACATGTGATTTTATACATTTAATTTTTAATTAGTTTTTATATAATGTATTTTTAATTATTGTAATTAAAATTTTAATTTGTTATTCAAATGGTTAAAAATTAATTAACTTATTTAAAATTTAAATATAATAAAAATTCAAATATTATATTAAAATAATGATATTTTATAGATAAATAATTTTTAATAATATTTTAAAAATTTAAATCATAATTAAAATATTTGTACTATTTTTAATATACAATATAATTTTAGTTCATGTAGTCATTATTTAAAATAATAATTAATGAATGCTATTAAAATATATAATTATTTTAACTATTAAAATATAGTACAAATAAAATTTCCTATTATTAAAGAATTTTTATAAACAATAAACGTTGATATATTATAAAACAAATTCTTATTCAATTTTTAATTTCTTAATAATCAATAAATTCACTATTCTAATTTATTTATTTTGATTTAATTCCTAAAATTATTTTGATTTTCATAATTTTCATTTTAAAATTCTCACCATAATTCTCACCATTTTTTAGCTTATTTTAATTCATTTGATATGTAAATATATATTTAATTAATCTTAAATAAAAATAGTTTTAAATTATAAAATAAATATTAATATAAGTATATATTTTCTAATACTTTATTAATATCAATATAAGAATTTCTTAATAATAAAATTAGGGGAGTAAAACTCGATTCAATTTAAAAAAACCTCGAATTTCAAGTTAATCGAATTGAGTTGGTTGAGTTATTCGAGTTTTGAGTTCAAGTCAAGTTGAATTTTACAATCCAAATAATATATTGGTGTAAATAACCCTTTGGTCTCTATCAATTTTGAAAATGAGCAAATTGGTTCCTCTCAACAAAATTACATAATAATTCAAAATAATTTTCAAAAATTCAAAATAATTTTAAAATTAAAATATTTATAAAGAATCATTTATATATATTTTAAATTAGGAAAGTTTTAAAAATTTCTAAAGAAAGTTAAATTTTAATTTTTTAAAATAATAATTCTAGAACCTAAATAAGTTAATTAATGATTTAACTTTATCATACTAAAGTATCTTTTTCTTTTTCTTTTTTTTTTATTTTAAAAATTTTCAAATTTACATGCTCTAACATGAAATTAATTATACTATCTGGTAAAGCAGAAAATTTTTAGGGGGGCCGGATGAAATTTTAATTTTTTATAGTTTATATTTTTATCATTTATAAAGGATTAAATTGAATTTTTATAATTTTAGGCGGGCCAAAGTGCAATTTTACCTTTACTAATTAAAAATCTTTAAAAAATTTTAAGGGCCTAAAATGAAATTTTCTATTTTAGGGGGGGCCGGGGACCATGCCAGCCCCCTGGCTACGCCCCTAATACTATAACAAGATTTTAATTTAACATGTCTAATTTTTTAATTTAACTCAAACAACTTCGCTCTATTCGACTTGACTCAAAATTTCACTCGACTTGATTCAAAAAAATTTAAAATAAATTAAGATAATAAAATAGAACTCATAGTCTCGATTAACTAAAAAAAATTACTCAATTTGATCAACGTGGTCTAATTCATGAATAAAGTCAATCAAATTGCAATATTTTAGTTTATCTAATTTGATTTTTTGAAGTGGAGAAGTTAAAACTCATCTTTACTTACTTTAAGTAGGCTTTAACCAAGAATTTAAATTTGATCTAATTTATGAATAAAATGTGTAAAGTAGAAAAAAAAAAGTGATTGAAAATTATGAAAAGCAAAGGTTGATTTGGAATTGCTGTTTGTCATTACTGAAGGATGATCAAATGTCGGTCCAATTCAATGCGACCTATTAAAATCATTTAAGGTGATTCAATTATTCATTTTATGAATTGATTTTTACATTTGGACCCATTATATATATAAAGTATTTTGTGAATTAAGTGTTAACTTAATTGATATCAGTATTATTGTTAATGTAGGAGGACGTGAGTTTAAGTATGCTGAAATCTGTTATTCTTCGATTTAAGAGTTGGGAAGAAACTATAGATAATTTTAGACATTATATTAACTGTGGGTTCTTTCTTTTTTTTTTCTCAAATACGTTGAAATTGGTAAATGTATATTTCAATTATTTCGATTTTGATATTACAACCACCTTGGGTTACTTTTTTAAATAAAACAACATTTAATCTTTGGATTTTTTGAAATCTTTTATCAATTTAGTCCTTGAATTTTTTCTTTATGCACATTAATTTTGGATTTTGATTTTCTTTTATCAATTTTGGTCATGTGAAGACGTGGTACCTTAATATTATATATGCAGCATCATTTCCTTAAGGATATAATTGTGTCGTATCATCATATGAATAACTAAAATTAAGAAAAATATTATTCACCCGATCACCTCTATTGTCTTCCTCATGTTTCTGAGCTATTTTAATTAATTTTAAAATTCAAAATTATAATATAATACTATATTTGGCTCAATCGATTTTTGATTTAACCGGACTAATCCGATTTTAATAACCATGTTATTCAGGGATGGATTTTCTTTATACCAAATAAAAGAAATATTATTTTATGATACAATTGAACCTTTAAATAAACGTGATCTATCCAACTTGTTATCTAGAATATTAAAATTTTAGTGATAGGAAACCTTATTATTATTATTATCATTTACCGGGTAAATTATCTAGTTGGTCACCTTATTTTTAAGGTGTTTTTGTTTGGACACCCAAAATGAAATCCTTCCAATTTCATTACTCAATTTTTAGGGTACTTTAATTTTAGTCACCCAACTGTTAAATCTCTAACGGTGGTTAACTGTACATACCACATCATGTTTACACTTTCATTTTAGTTACCCAAAATTATATTTTTAAAAGTATTGATTGGGGTAAAAAAAAAGGATTAAATTGAAAAGTGGTAGAAACTAAAATAATGGATTAAAAATTATTAAATTGCACTTTTTATTACATTGTCGAAAATTCTACATTTCTTTTTTTTCAATATTGAAATTTTAAATTTCAAAATATAAAAATCAAATAAAAAATTATTAAAAATTATTCTTTGATAATGTTAACCGATTTGTTACTGTAATATTCAAATTAGTTAAATTACTCATCTTCTAAATTTAAAATTTTATTTTATGTTTTCATATTATTTTAATGAAATCAACTCAATAACTCATATTTAATAATTGTTTACGATATTTAATTTTTTATTATATAATATCGAATCTTTCATACTAAGCTAAAAAGCAAAGAAAATTATTGCAATTAATTAAATTAATTGCTTGTCCTTTGTTTGGGTAAAGAAGTGATGAAAAAGTTCGGGTTTCGTTTGTCACGGAAGATAAAATTAATTAATTAAATTAATTATAAGGTTTTTCTTTACTTTTAATTTAGTATGAAAGACTCGAGATCATATAATCAAAAGAAATTTGGGTCTCATGTACAATTATTAAAGACGCTAGTAAAATTTTAAGATTTAAAAGGCACTAATATTATAGTAACAAATCGGTTGACATTATCAAGAGAGAAAAAATTCCAATGACTTATTTAATTGATTTTGATATTTTGAATTTTAAAATTTCAATATTGAAAAAAATTACAATTTTCGTAAATGGGGTAAACAAGTACAATTTGACAATTTTAAAGCATTATTTTAGTTTTTACAGCTTTTTCACTTTAACCACTAATGTTTTTACCCCGATCAATATTAAAGAAAAAAAAAGAATTTTTTGGGTGACCAGAATGAAAGTGTGAACATGATATGACATGTACAAGTTAACTATCATCATAAAGTTAATGGTGGATGACTAAAATAAAAATATCTTAAAAGTTAAGTGATGAAATTACAAAGATTTCATTTTAAGTGACCAAAATAAAAATACTCTAAAAGTTGAGTGACCATCTAAGATAATTTACCCATTTAACCTTTTAGAAATAGTGGGAGGCGGTGGATATAAACTGTAATTTGGAAAAAGGAAAAGGCCCTGGTCCCTCGTGTTTTTTTTTCTAAATTTTTAACTTACCTAATTATATAAACCTATTTTATCTTTCAAAATTTTATTAATATTTTAAGTTTAATATATTATTTAATATTTTGACTTTTTTAACATGTACCTGTATTTATTTTAAGACGTTATCATAAATATAATCTCACAAAACAAGCGAAATTGTTAAACCAACCTAATCTATAGATTTAATCTCATGAGATTCCTACATTTAAATAAGAAGATAACGTGTTTTAATGCACTCAAATTTATATCTTCTTTCACTGACAACGATATCAATGTCAACTGATTTAAGACTCAAGTATACTCATATATAAATTTATACATTATTAATGAATTTTATCACATTACTGATATAATTATTAATTAATTAATAAATGTAAAGTGTTTTCTTAAAACAAATTATACTTCAAAAGAGATAACTTAAGTTCTAACTCTAAAAATAATATTACTAAAAGAACTAGCCATGAATCCTACCATGCTTGTTGATGGCTTAATGAAGTTGGAGTTGGCTTAATTGCCTCCACCAGAAAGGGGCAGTGTTTTTTCTAAGTCCTTTGGGAATCCCGAATGAACTCCGAACAAGTTGTTTCTTTAAGTTCCTTCACCATTCTCTGAGTCAGCAGATGAATGTGATGACAGGTTTAAAAAAGGTTTGGTGGATGAAGGCACGAACGATGGTTTATCTCAGGATTTATTCATCTCCTTTGTTTTCACGATGGTTCAACGGTAGTTGGCGATGACTCCAAACCCTTGCTAGCTAGTTGGTGTTCCTCGGGGCTTAGGACACCTTGTAGGCTGGGTTTGAGTTTGTTACCTCTCTTGAGAATATCATATCAACAATGAGCAACAGCAGCCAAACAATTAACACAAACATAAAGTTTTAGAACATTAAGAGTCCAAGATACATGTGATGATATTATTATATTATCTCCTCCAAGAACACATGTTCTTTTTTTTTCACAACAGTCAACAGGATTATATTGATTATTTTGTCTTCATAACTGAAACTGTTTTTTTCTTCATATGATTTAGATCCAAATATCTGAAGTACAATCACCACCTGGGTATCTCATCTCATGAGCCAAACAAGGACCATCAGGTTCAGCTCCAAAATCAACAAAAAAATCTGGGTTTATTTTCAGACCACCATTCTCAGTGTCCACATCAATCTGTATCATATGTGAACCTTTCTCTATAACAACAGGGTAAAACTGTCGATCCCATGTGCTAAACAACGAGTTCGTCACATACAGCCGTTTCCCATCTAAGCTTAACTGTGTCATAACAGGTCCCCCTCTCAGATAATGTCCCTACAAAAACAAACACAAACAATGGTCATCATCAATATCGCCATTGATAGGCATAATCCGACAATTTTGTTATTATATCAATGTTGTAAGAACAAGACCTGGATTTTAGGAACATCGGCTTGCCATGTTTTACCATCTTCTGTGACTGCTGTTATGGGGCTGCCCTTTTGAAGCAATCCTCCGACGTATACTTGGCCGACCAAGATTGGGTTTTTGGGGTCTTCAATGTTGTATTGTCGGACATCGCCGTGGAACCAGTTGACGAAATATAGGAACCGGTCGTCGAGAGAGATTAAAAGGCCGACTATGAGTCCGGGCATTTCGGGGAGAATCCAGTTTTGTACCTTCAATGGTTTCACTGAGATAGCCACCTCGTGACTCCATGATGATCCATCTTGGGTCTTGAAAAACCGTACTACGTTGCTTGATAGGACACACTCGACGTATCCTGTGTCTTTGGATGGATCATGCAAGAATCTTATCTGCAAAGAAAATACATCATTGTATATACATGCATATAGCGAATCCCAAGTCTAAGAAAGCAGGATTTATTGCATTTTGCATACACAAAATACGACGTAAATTGTAAATCATTCTCTAAATTTTAAAACATTTTAACTGAAACCTCTACGTATCAATTAGGCTTTTCTATCGGTTTAGTTATTAGATTGGGTATTAAATGTTTAGTTCAAATATGATGTAAAACATAGTTTAAACCAATAGATAAAATTATGAACATGTATGAAATTGTATAAAATAGCTTAGATACGATGTATTAAAGAAAAATAAGCTTCTTAAATTCTATTGACACTTTGCTTTTATTTTTTTACTAGATTGATCATGGATAAATAATGTTTTAAAAACTAAATCAAAAGTTGAAACGGTTGGGTTTTCAATTTTTCGATTAGATCAAACAACCACTTCAAATATTTTTAAAAATAATTTAAAATAATTCAAAAATAATAAAATTAAAATTTTGAAAATTAGAAAAATATATTTACAAAAAAAATAAAGATAAAAAGAACCAAATTATAATGAAATTTTTAAGAAAAACCGTTTTTTCCAACTTTAATCCAAAATATTTTCCAATTATATGTGTCCGATTTGTTAATTCAATATAGTTTTGGTAATATTGACAGTAAGTATACACAAATTTATAATATATACACATGTTTTAAATATATTTCAAACTGTGTATTTAGACCAATAAAAGAAGGTGATTAGTATAGTAGTTAGTAAAGATTTGGTTTAATTAACCCTTAAAAGTTACCTCTCCGGAGATAAGACCACTGTCACCGAGATCCAATGTCTGTTTGAGCCGACCATCAGGCCAATCATACACAAACAGTTGTCTTCCATAGAAACCGTCTTCGACATGTTTAAGGTTAAAACCTTGGGTGAATACCGAAGGAGCACCAAATGATGAGCAGATCAGCGTTTTATGTCGAGGTTGGTACCAAAAATCGTAGCTAAACTCAGCTCTACGCCCTGGTTTCTCCCACCTAAAAAAAACCAACAACAAGAAGTGAAACAGCTTAAGCTTAATGACAATTGTTTTCATGGTCTAAATTGTTGTTTTTGTTTTTGCATTTACCTCCCTTTGATGTTGAACTGGGAATCGAGGAGAAGGAATCCGTTGCCTTGGGCGTTTCCATCTTTGTCGCCGAGAAATGAAATCATTATGTCGCCGTTGGCAAGGCAGTGAGATGTGTGGGGATATGCCAGGCCGGTTTTCTCAATTATGTGCTCAGGTTCCACCACTTTGTGCAACGAGGGAGCCTTGGGGTTCTTTTGTGTGTCGATCACATAGATACGACCAGAGCTGAAACAAGCAAAATACTCAATATATATTTGTGCTATACAGATATTTTTAGACAATATCTATACCAATCGAACTAAAATTCAATCACTACCTAACTCATAAATAGGGGATAATACACCCACCTCTTCCTAAATTAATAATAATATCTATACCAATCAAACTAAAACTTAATTGAATTGTACTATATTATTCAAATTTAACACTCACTCAAATTTGTATAATATAAATGTTAATTAAAATGGAAAAAATTACATCAACCACATTTGAACTCATCATTAGAGTATCAACAATAGCTTAATCATTACTTTTGCTGTTTAGTATTGATATAAAAGAAATGTGTAAAAGAGTTGTATGTTTTTTAAAAGGGTTATATGTTAAATGGTAATTAAATAAATTAATTGTATATAAAAATAATTTTTATCTATTTTAAAAGCATTTCATCATATTTTAATAAATTTTGCATTTATAAATACATTATAGAGGTGCTCATGAGCGGGTCAGGTTGGGCATAAATATGATATTCATATATTTTATATTTGTCTAAGCTCGGCCAGAAATATAGATCTAAAATTTTATCCAAACCCGCTCATATTTGCAAAAGACTAATCCAAACTATTTTTAAAATATTTATATACTTTTAAATATATAATAATTTTATATTTTTGTTTATTGAAATTTTTATATAGTCATCTTAACATTATTTTAATGTTTACATCGAATAGTATTATATATTTAATATAGATTAATTTTTTAATGTGTTCTAAATTACATAATATATAAAAATAACATAATATAAAGTATTATAAACTTAAAAATAGGTCAAGCCAAGCTTGGGCCTTGAATGTTCAAGCCTGAGCCCGGTTAATATTTTAAACAAGCCTAATTTTTTTGTTCAAGCCTATTTTTCAAACCTAATATTTTTACCCAAACCTTTCTAAATTTCGGGAGGACCTGAGCAGTTAGTTCGACCCATGAATAGGTCTAATACATCATAAGTGGATATTGTTTTATATTTAAAATAAAACCTAAAATATAATATTCTCTATATTATATATTAACCACTTGATTGAGATTATATCACGAGTCAACTAAACATTAACTCGGTTAGATAATAACAAAAATATTTTTATTTTATAAGGTAAATTGTATTACATTGAGGGTTTTTCGTTTATATCTTTTACATAAATATATATTTAAATATATATATTAAAAAGATTGCTAACACAAAACTTTATAAATTTCACCATTTGTTTTCATATAATAAGTCAACCATAATCTAATATTCTTAATCCACCGATATAACCTGTTTTACTCTGTTACAAAATTGTCTTTACCATCAAAACCAACTCCACTGAACCAAGTTAATTGAAAACTAAAGTTTACCCTACCTTAAAAAATTAGACATGTTATAGTTTCTTACAGCAACGAAGGCAGGATCAGAAACCGTCGATCAGATGATGGATCACCATGATAAGAACTACAAGCATTCCACCCCGTATGATGTAGTTCATCACCTATATATGGCAAAGATAGCCTGTGTATAACTTTAGAGTAAGTTGGTGAGTTGGGATCTACATCAACTGTTGCCAAGAAATCCGGCTTCTCTCTTCCAGTTCCTATATTGATACATACAGGTCCATTGAAAAACAAAATCCCACATAGATGAACCTAAGTAATTACTTAAAAAATGTTTGGTTTCAAAGAAAATGAAAGAAAAGTAGTATTACCATTATAAACACAAGGAACATATATAAGAGCTTCTTTAGGACCAGACATGGCTTCCAATGGAGTTCCATATCCTGGTCCTGTTCTCTTGCAACTCCCTACTTCTTCAACCATGGTAAATTCTCTCTCTCTCTCTCTCCACTCACAAACTACCAAAAGGAAAAAAAAAAACTTTACCTTTAGAAAAAGGGTTTGTATGAGTAATTTGGTAGTGAAAAGCATGGGGAAAATCCTTAGTATTTATAAGCTCTTTGTGTTGCTGTGGGGGCAGATAAAAGCCTGGGTGCCTAACTTTTTTGGGTCACAAATTAGAAATTATTTATTTTAATTTTTTAAAATGTTTATATCTTTTGCTTTTAATTTATAACTAAATTTTAATGGTTATAACACATTTAATTTTAATTAATTTTTATATAATGTATTTTTAATTATTTTAATTAAATTTTTAATTGGTTATTCAAATGGTTAAAAATTAATAAAAATTAATTAACTTATTTAAAATTTAAATATAATAAAAATTCAACTATTATATTAAAATATTGATATTTTATAAATCAATAATTTTAATAATATTTAAAAATTCAAATCATAATTAAAATATTTGTACTATTTTTAATATACAATATAATTTTAGTTCATGTAATCATTATTTAAAATAATAATTAATGAATGCTATTAAAATATATAATTATTTTAACTATTAAAATATAGTACAAATAAAATTTCCTATTATTAAAGAATTTTTATAAACAATAAACATTGATATATTAAAAATAATTTCTTATTCAATTTTTAATTTCCAATAAATTCACTATTATAGTTTATTTATTTTGATTTAATGGCTAATATAGCTAAAATTATTTTGATTTTCATAGTTTTCATTTTAAAAATTCTCACCATTTTTTTAGCTTATTCTAATTCATTTGATATGTAAATATATATTTAATTAATCTCAAATAAAAATATTTTTAAATTATAAAATAAATATTAATATAAGTATATATTTTCTAATACTTTATTAACATCAATTTAAGAATTTTTTAAAAATAAAATTAGAGAACAAAACTCTATTCGATTAAAAAATTTTAAATTTCAAGTTAATCAAATTGAGTTGGTTGAGTTATTCGAGTTTTAAGTTCAAGTCAAGTTAAATTTTACAATCTAAATAATAGATTGGTGTAAATACCCTTTGGCCCCTATCAATTTTAAAAAGAATAAATTAGTCTCTCTCAACAAAATTACGAAATAATTCAAAATAATTTTCAAATTAAAAATATTTATAAAAATTATATATTTTTACAAATTATGAAATTTTTAAAAAAATTCTAAAGAAAATTAAATTTTGAAATTTTTTAAAAATTCTAAAGAAAATTAAATTTTAAATTTTTTAAAATAATAATTTTGGAACCTAAATAAGTTAATTAATGATTCAAGTTTAAGATACTAAAGTATCTTCTTCTTTTTTTTCTTTGAAAAAGTTTTCAAATACATGCTGTGACATAAAAATAGTTATCTTTGTAACAAAATTTTAATTTAGTATGTTTAATTTTTAATTTAACTCGAATAATTTCACTCTATTCGACTTGACTCAAATTTCATTTCACTCGATTCGATTCAAAATTTTTTTAATTCGAATTAAAATGATAAATTAAAACTCATCAACTCGATTAACTCAAAAAAAAATTTACTCAATTTATTCCGAGGGTTCTAATTCATGAATATAAAGTCAATCAAATTACAATATTTTAATTTATCTAATTTGATTTTTTTGAAGTGGAGAAGTTAAAATTGATCTATACTTACTATATAAGTAGGCTTTAACCAAGAATTTAACTTTGATCCAATTTGTGAATAAAACGTGTAAAGTAGACAAAATGTGATTGGAGATTATGAAAAGCAAAGGTTGATTTGGAATTGATGTTCATCATTTATGGAGGATGATCAAATATCGGTCCAGTTTTATGACACGTATTAAAATAATTATTTATTTTATGAATTGATTTGGATATCTGGACCCATTAGATATATATGAAAAAGTGTCTTTTCAATGCAATAAAACATAAGTTCAAACTATGCAGATTTTTTAAGAGTTGAAGAAAGGCTATAGATAATTTTAAATATTATATTGACCGTGGATTCAAATATCTCTTCTTCATTTTTTTTTTCTCAAATGCGTTAAAATTAGTAAATGTATATTTCAATTATTTCGATTTTGATATTATAACCACCTTAGTTTACTTTTTAAATAAAATAACATTTAGCCTTTGGATTTGAAATCTTTTATAAACTTAGTCTTTGGATTTGAAATCTTTTATCAACTTAGTCTTCTTTTTTCTGAAATGCGTTGAAATTGGTAAATGTATATTTCAATTATTTCGTTTTTGATATTACAACCACCTGTAGTTTTCTATCAAAAATATTGGCATATTGTGGGGAGGAAATCACTGAGTATTGCTTGGATGTTCTTAAATGTCGACGAAACATGGAGGAGGTGAATAAAACATGCTTAGTTCTAATTCCTGAAGTGAAATCACATAAGAATATGAGCCAGTTTAGACCCATCAGCTTATGTCATGTCCTCTATAAGATTATTTCAAAGATTATCGTTAACAGATTTTGACAAGTATTGCATTGCTGTATTGATGATAGACAAGGAAATTTTGTTCCAGGAAGGAAAATCACAAATAACGTACTTGTGACTTACGAGATTTTACATTCTTTTAAGAAAAGAAGAGGATATTCAAACAGGGGTTTTGCTTTAAAACTTGACTTGAGCAATAACATACAATAAAGTTGAATAGTGTTATGTGGAAAGCCTAATGCGTAAAATGGGATTTTATGAAGAATGGATTTCGCTTATAATGAGTTGTATCTCTAGCGTTTCATATATAGTGGTGACTAACTGACAATATGCTGTGGAATTTCGACCTTTAAGAGGTTTAAGGCAAGGAGATCCCCTAAGCCCATATTTATTATTTGTGCCGAGGGGTTTTCACGTTTAATTAATATGGCAAAAATGGATAAGGGACTTTTAGGTGCAAGGGTGGGAAGGAGTAATACTTCAGTCACACATTTATTCTTCGCTGACAATAGTATATTATTTGGAGAAGTATCGACTGAGGGAGCTAATGTTATAAGAGGAGAAATTAAGGAATGTGAAGAAATATCAGGGCAAAAGGCCAATTTTGAGAAATCTTTGATATACTTTAGTGGTAATGAGGAAAAGGAAATACAGGAGTAAGTGAGGAACATATTGGGTATACGAATTTCTAATAATCCAGAGAAGTATTTGGGGCTGCCTATTATGGTTGGTCGAAGGAAAAAAAAGGGCTTCTATTGAGACAAAAGAACGATTCAGCAAGCCAATAAACAATTGGATTGGTTGCTTCTTATCAGCAAGAGGTAAAGAGGTATTTCTCAAATCCTCATTACAAGCTGTTCCGATTTATGCAATGCAATGTTTCAAGTTACCAGTTTCTTTATCTAATGAGTTTGAAAATATTATGTGCAAATTATGGTGGCGGAATCCCAAAAAGAATAAAAGAATTCAATGGTGTAAGTGGAGTGATATGTGTATCCCCAAATCAAAGGGAGGGTTGGGTCTTAAAAACTTAGCATTTTTTAATATGGCCCTGTTAGTAAAGCAGGGACGGAAAATTATTACTTGTTTGTTAGCACGAGTTATGAAAGCGAAATATTTCCCCAGGGGAATTTATGAGTGCTAATATTGGTTCTTACCATTCATACACCTGAAGAAGCATATGGAGTGCCAGATACCTTATTGAGGATAGGATTGGCTGGAGAATCGGGAATGGGAAGAGTGTTACTATCTGGAATGATGTCTGGTTACTGGGAGCTGGAGATGGAAGAATACAATGTCAGCAATTTGATATAAGATATTCCATAGTATCAAATTTAATTGAAAGAGACTTTGTTACCTGGAAGCAAGAGGAAAATCGTTTATTATTTAGGGATGAGCAAATGCAAAAGATAGTCTCAATCCTGCTGGCGAGTAGTGCACCACAAGAGGTTATAACTTGGAGGGGAGATAATACAGGAGATTATACAGCTAAAACTGGATATAGTTGGCTGAATACAGCAGAGGGTACCAACATACAATCTAATCTTCTATCTAAATTTTACAAAAAAATTTGAGAAATAAAGGTACCAAACAAGATCAGAATACATCTATGGAAAGTTGCTAATGAATTTATGCCGGTCTTGAAAAATCTGAAAGTTCTGAAACTGGTGGCAAACACGACTTGTCCAGTGTGTCAAGAAGAAGAGGAGACGGTGAGTCATCTCTTTTGGGATTGTAACTTCACTCAACAAGTGCTCCAAGAATTAGGAGTTTTTAATTCAACATGCAAGAGTGAAACAAGTTGGAAACAGTGGTTAGCGACTGAATTTGGAAATCTCACTGATGAGGAATGCGAAATTCGAACTATACATTTATCGGCTATTTGTACAACAGAATCAGAATATTGCATGAGGACAAAAGGGTGCTAGCGTGTGCTACTGTGGGTTTTATCAACGCATATTATGCAGAATTAACACACATATGAGGAGTTATGAAAAGCAAAAACGAGATAAAAAATATTTTGTTGCAACCATCTAGGAGAGATATCATAAAAATCAATTTTGATACGTCCTATAATCAGAACCATTATTCATCAGTGTCAAGTATAGTTACGCGTAATAAAGATGGTTTGGTTATGGCATCGTGTACTTATCCATGGGAGAATATTACAGATCCAACAACGGCTAAAGCAAAGGCATGTTTACAGGCTATCACCATGGCAAAAGAAATGGGTTTTCGCGAAATATGTGTTGAAGGAGATGCGTTGATGGTCATCAGAAAACTAACCCTTGCAACAGAAGACAGATCAAGTATTAAAAGCATTATTCATGTAATCAAGGAGAAATCCTACAGATTTAGTAGCATACAGTTTCAATATGTACAAAAAGAAGCAAATACGGTGGCGCATGAAATAGCGATTGAAGGAAAGAAGTTCGACGGTCCTCAATACTGGATAGAGGAGGTACCGTGTGCAGTGCAAGACTTGGTAAATCGTGAAAGAATCAGTACAAATGGTGGATGAAATGTTAGCGATGAGTCTGAATGCAACAATGGAGGATAGATCCGATGAACTCAAAAATAGGGAGACTGGAATCGAAAAAGTCAGAAGGTGCTAATTCATAGAAGAATAGCCTCTTATGCGACTGATGCACAAAGAAGTCTGGGTATAGAAAAATGAAAATGGGATTTCAAAATAGTGGTTCGTTTCTGTGTTAGTTTAAGGTCTTTACTATGCTTTCATTTATTTTTTTTTAAGTCTTTTTTTACTTTATTTTCCCAATGCACCTGTTAGGGTGCTTGGCAGAGTAGGTTAGCTGTAAAACATTAATGCTTGTGTCTGATTTTGGTTTTATCCTATTAATAAAGGCATCAGTTGAGGTTTTTCAAAATAAATAAATAAACGTGATTTATCCAACTTGTTTTATAGAATAAAATTTTAGTGATAGGAAACCTTATATTATAGCGTTGATGTTCATATTTCCCAACATTTCTTCCGTAGTTTCTTTTCTTGACATCTTCCGTTCAGGGTAAATAATTTCTTCTAACATGAATGTTCTGGATACATAGGGAAAGGTCATCAGTTCCCACTTGACCTCTCTCCCACTCAGTTGATCTCTTCTCCTTTCTTGTTTCTTCTCTAGCTCTTTCCTCTTTTGCCTCGCATCTGGCTTGTATCCTAAGCCAAAGCGTTCTCATTTGTCCATCAACATTTGTGCCTCGACCCTTCTTTGTAGGTATTTTCTGAGTCCTTTCCAGGGTAAGGCTCCTTCCTCAACCGTCAGCAGTAGGCTTATCCTTATAGTTTTGGATATTTTGGGTATCGAGATCTTACTCTCTTTGATGATGAAAGTTGCATTCACAAATTCCAGTGATCGAAAAGAGCATTCTATCGATTCATCGTCTGTCCCTATGTATGGTATGTCACTGGTTACAGATGCAATAATGTCTTCTTCCACGTTTATTGTTACCAGTCGACTCTATGTTACCAACTTTAGCTTTTAGTGCAGTGACGACGGCACTACCCCTGCTGAGTGAATCCAAGGCCTCCCCAACAAGGAATTATAGGAAGGATTGATGTCCATCACTAAGAAATCTACCTCATATGTGTTTGGACCAATCAAAAGGAGCATCTCAATCCTTCCCATCACCCTCCTTTCGGTACCATCGAATGCTCTCATTATGTTTTGACACGTCTTCATATGAGAGCTATCCACGGACAACCTATTTAGTATGGATAAGGGCAAGATATTCAATACAGATCCATTATCAATTAATGCCCCTGGCAATATATATCATTTGCAGTGGGTGGTAATGTGTAGAGCCTTTGTAGATCCCATGCCCCCTGGTGGTATTTCATCGTCATTAAAAAAGATGAAATTATCGACGCTTATGTTATTAACTAGACGATCTAGCTTGTTTACAGAGATATCATCAGTGACATAAGTTTCATTTAACACTTTCATCAACGCGCTACGATGTGTCTTTGAGCTTAAGAGTAAAGTTAGGACTGATATAAGAGCTGGTTATTTGTGTAGCTGTTCTATAATACTATTCACTATGCTTTAAGAATTTCAAGAATTCTTTTGCCTCTTTCTCAGTTACTGGCTCATTAATAGGTGATTAAAGTCTAGCCGTATTTTCTTTCTTTTGTTCAACCGCAAGGTTTTTCCTTTTAGGGCTCAGCTCTTGCATTTGATGGATCATAGCACCTCCCACTACACATGTAAAAACCCACATCCTGGCCCTATTCTGAAGTATTAACTGGGTTCTCTTCTCCCAGGATCGTCACGTTGCAGTTATAATTCCATGGAACCCTTTTGCTGTCATTGCAGAAAAAAGCTATTGGTTTCTGAATTATGACTCTTAGTGTCATTTGTACTCCCACTTTATTGCTTCTTGGTAGTGAAATAATCACTACCGGGTGATTGACCTTATGGACTTTCTCCTTCGATCCTTCCTCTCAAGCATAAACATCTCCTCCTTCCAAACCCTTGACATCTTCATAAAATTCAATTTCTTTATTATCCATCAGATTTTGCACCAGGGTACTAAACTCAATACACTATTGGATCTCATGACCCTCTTCATCACAGAACTCACAGTAGTTCCTCACTCCTCTGAGTCTTTCCTCTAAATCTTGCACGATTAGTCCTTCATCTACCATCTTTTTCCAAACCTAGCTTTGTGGGATTTTTACTTCTACCATATCAATTTTGGTTTTCTTACCTTCACTCTCAATTATCGTGTTTACCCCTTGATCTGAATGACTAGGTAACGAATTTCCTGCCACATTAGATCTCGATGGGTCATCAAACCTTAAGATCTCCATATTAATGAACCTCTTAATCAACTTTTTAAATGCGGTGTAATTCTCAATTAAGTGTCCCGTTATTCCAACATGGTATTCACATTGAGCATTCGTATCATACCATTTCGGGAATAGAGGTTGCATGGGTTTCAATTAGAATGAAGATATCATATGTGCACTGAACAAACTCTGATACAGCTCTCTATATGTCATCGGGATAGGTGTCAATTAGAGTCTTTCTGTGTTTGGCCTTGGGTTGGATTCTTGCCTTAAAGGGCCCTGATGGTTAGTAGCTATGGCTCTTGGCTGACCTACAGTGACCAATTTAGAATATCCTTTATTATATATGCTCACGTTATTCACCTCATGTTTCTTCTTCCTTGGGGCTGATCTTTTTTCCCCTGTATCTATCTTCTCACTTCTCATTACGTTTTCAATCATTTCGCCGGACATTACTATATCTAAAAAAACTTTTGGTAGCGCTTCCCAACATATGGTTCATGAACAGGGCTTACAGAGTATTAATGAAAAGCATTGTTTTTTCTTTTTCTAGAAGAGGTGGCTGGACTTGCGTTGCCACCTCTTTTCATCTTTGGGTATACTGACTAAATCTTTCACTTTGCTTCTATTCCATATTCTGCAGCGTAATTATGTCAGGTGTCATGTCTGTTACATAGCTATGTTGCTTCATGAAAGCCTGTGCCAAGTCTTTCCATGAGTTGATTTTGGCATGGCTCAACTTGTTGTACCCCTTAGTAGCTGACCCGATCAGACTATCTTGGAAGCAGTGGATTAATAATTGGTTATTATTGACGTATCTCGTCATTCTCTAACAGAATATAGTGATGTGGGCTGCAAGACAACTAGTTCCATTATACTTTTCAAAATCTAGAGTCTTGAATTTTGGCGGGAGTACTAGATCTGGGACCAAACTCAAATCCTTAGCATCATCCCCGCAATGGTAATCAGCATTCTCCATTGCTCTGAATTTTTCTTCTAACCACCTACACTGATCTTCTAGTTGTTTTGGCAGTTCTACTCTTACTTTTTTCATTTATATCATATCGTTTCAATCAAGAACAACCGGGTTGGTCGGGTTATCTTCAAGATTGGAACCCAGACCTGTTGGGTAGTTTATCTGTGCTGGGGTACCAGCTTGATACTGTTGGGGTCTGATGGTGGCAGGTACCCTTCGTAGGTACCCATCCAGTTGGGCCTAGACATTTATCGGGGTAAAACCTTAGGGATAGGCAGGGTTTTCATTATCGTCCCCTAAGTTAACCATAGTGCTCTTCCCTTTTTCAAGTCCTTCAGCCAGCAACTACGTTAATTGGCTTAACATACTTCTTTGGGATTCCTATATTTGATCCCTCATGTCCTGTTGTACTTTCGCTAACTATTCTTGTAGCTGCATTTACAACTGATATTGCATGTCCTTTTGAATATATTCTAATATATCTAATCTTTGATCTATTGCTTTGGTTTTACCACGGCTACTGTAACAATGTTCAATTGGCAGATTCTTTTTAGTTTCCAGGGTAATTGTCATAATTTTAATTAAAGAAGGGTCTTTTTATGAAAATTAATGCATATGATGAAATGTAATGTAGATGAATGAAATGAATGCAAAAAGAGGCATTGATTCTGATTCAATTTTATTAAAACAACTTTATTAGAAAATAAATTTCTTTACATAAAACAGATTACATATACGGCTTTGCTCTAATACTCAAAGCTTTGACTTTTCTAAGAAGCCAAGCTAATTTTCGGCCCCGATCTGATTTTAATTCATATTTTAAGCTTAGTACGTCAGCTTGAACTACTAAGTTTACAAATGATCAGCCACCTCTCATATTTGAGCTACGGCTTCACCCATGATGTGATTTTTATCCCTAACCTGACCTTGAGAATGGTGGAGTTGCTCTTTCTAGTGTTCATTATTTTTTTTAAGAAACTCAACTTGAAGTTCATAATCTTGCAATGCGGTCTCGAGCTCTCCTATCTTTCCCTTCAACTCTTTGATCTTGCTTAGGCTTACTTTCAACTCAATTGCAGAGTTGGAACTATGATATTGATGTAGTAACTTTTCTAATTCTGCTACCCGAGCTTTCATTCCCACCTTTTCATTCTGGCATTCTATCAAATCCCTTTTTAAAGTATCTTCTCGAACCCGAGTATCTTGAAATTTTTCTCCTACTGATCAGCTCTAATCTTTTCTTCTTTGTTCTCTAGCCGCCATTGCTCTAATGTTTTACCCAAACCGGCAGTTCTTATCGACAAACACAACTTCTTATAATCTATTTTTAGACTGTCCAAATCTTCTTCGGCCTTGTTCTTTCCTTTTTTCAATTTATCAGCCTCTAGCTTCTGGACGTTGATGTCTAATCCTAGCTGTATCTTTTCCTCTTCCTATTATTCTATCTTCCTTCCCAGCTTCGAACTCCTTTTTTCAAAGTCTAGCTTGATGATCTCTAGCTCAGATGAGATCACTTGTAGGTGTTCTTCTATCGGTCTAGTGTTTTCTTGACTTGGCGAAGGGATGTTGTCATTAACTCTTTTACCCCACCACCAATCATATTCGGGGGTCGTTATTGGATTTACAAAAAATCTTTTCATTATATGGGTTTGGTTTCAAGCGTTTAATATTTTACGAACCTTCTTCTTGTAGTTATTATCGTTGTACGAAAACTCATACTGAGCTAACCCTTGCGTACTAGTATGAACTGCCTCAACCTATACTATCTTAATACGAGTAAAGAAGCATATCCAACATCTCCCCATATCCCAAGTAAAAGAACCCAGTTAAAGTCCCCACATCGATACAAATCTCATCAGAGATCATCCAAGGGGCTCTCCATTTGACGTCTTCATCTTGGAGACTCTAGAGAATCGCCATCCACTTTTCTTCTGAAATGTTGTTTCGCCTTGGGGTAGCCACTAACTCTTTCAACGAAAAGTAGTTCTCAGAGAATACTCGATAAGAAACCTTTTCCACCTTCCAAAAGTGGCTATGGAACCATGCTAACAAGAGTTGCGCACACCCGATAAACTTTCCTTCACCCGCTCTTCGACATGCACTCAAAAATCTGAAAGTTTGGGCCAAGATAGTCCGGATGGGCGTGACCCTTTTGTCAAGTCGGTCAAATAGGTTTGAAAACTACCTCATCTACGTGCCCTGGTGCCTTGGGGAAAATAACCAACCTGTAAACACTTAAAGTGAAGACATCTACCCTTTTCTTCGTATCAGAATGTGCTAGGATCAAATCCTACAAGCTTTTCCAATGGATACATTTACTATCTCCTTTTTGCTCAATTCAGACCGTGACTCATTGCTCACTCATCCCCGTGATGCTCATTAGCTTCTTTAATAAAGTCGGGACATTAGTGGCTCTAAAGTAAGCTTTGTTGGCTTGAATCCTCGGGCATTGAAGCAAGGTTGTATACTCCTCCACAGTAGGCACCAAATCTACTTTCCCAAAAGTAAAGCAGTTGTAGGCGAGATTCCAATATTGAGCTAGAGCTCAAAAAAAGTGCTTATCCAACTTGACATCGAGTAAATAAGGCAAATCACCATAGTTACAATAGAATAGCTACTTGGTTTCGTCATCCCATTGTTTTCATACCTCTTTCAACTCTTGGAGATTATTTTGAGTCACACTGATGCAAGTGAAATCCCATAATTCTAACACATACCCCTCCGTCAGACTATCACTCTTCTCTAGTTGCGTTTTCTCGGACCATATTCGAATAGTCGTATTATCTTCCACTTTATTAAGAAATCCCTTTTCCATGGCACGCTCTCTATTTAGTAACTGAACGTGATCAACACTTTTTTTATGATGAAAATACCATGTAATCACAGTCAAAACAAAATAAAATAAGTCAGTATGTTTCATAAAAAGCTAGAATTCAAAGCAAGCAAGAAATAATAAATAAAGCATCTATTTGGGTAACCACTAGGGTTCAGTGTAGTTCTACCTAGGGTAGGCTTTTAGGGCTTATTATATATTGTTCGGTTCTAAAGTAAGGGTACCTAAACCGATAGATTCCTCGATCCTCACCCATTATAGGCTCATACGGACCGAGTTCAGTTCAGGGGAATACATTTCCCTATGGCTATACGGAGATAAAAATCTCACGAAGACATAGGTACGGATGTATCCCGAAAGTGATCCACTATCCTATATAGAGGTGAAAACCTCACGAAAGAATAGTTTCTCACTCCCACTTAAAACCGATTATGTAATGCAATATACGAAAATATATCCAAAGACTCGAACCAATAAAGTAAACATATCAAAATGATGAAGACCATAAAAATGAAATGCAACGAAAGGATCATAAATTTAAACCAAATTATCAAATTTTGGCAAAAAATAAAAAGTAATCGACTCGTGGCTTGACTCTTTTATTTTATCCGCAGTGGAGTCGTCATCCTGTCGAAACCATTTTTGAAATTGACTTTTTATTTTAAAAAAACGAAAAATAAATTCGCCACCAATCACTTTTAAGAGGTGTGATAGGATCACCTCGTAATTTAATCATTTTAATAAGAGGTTTGGTTTTATAAAACAATGTTTTTCGATCTACAAAACTCAGAAAATGGGTTCGGGAGTCTGTTACGCACAAAGAAGGATTAGCACCCTCGTGACAGCCAAAATTGGTACCTAGTTGATTACTTAATGTCTTAGTATAGAAAATTAAAAATTTGAAGAGAATTTAAAACGCAATCCCACATTGTATAATGTTATTTTTTTTTAAATCGCTTGAATAAATCGAAACGTATGTTGAAGACCTTCTCATCTCGAAGTAACAAAATGTCACCTCCCATAAGTTAGGGCATGACACCTCGAATCCTTGAGAATAAGCTTGCCTTTTATTTTTTTTACTTAAATCTCATGTATTTTAATTTTAAAAGGATATTCGGTCATTTAGGTTCAATGAGGAAATCAAAACCCCGTAAGTTAGGGTACGACTTCTCGAATCTCCAAATACGAAACATTGCCTATTTTTAAAAATTTCCTTTTTTTTTTTTGAATAATAACAAATGTAATATTTGAAACGATGTGCATTTAAAATGATAAAGTAACTTAAAATGAAAATGAAAATGGGAAATGCATATTTAAAAAGATAAATAAACATGACAAGAAAATATTAAAAATAATAAAAAATAAAATAACAATTGCACTAGACCAAAAAAAAAATCAAACAATAATGACAATAAATAAAAAATGTACAAATAAAAGGGTATAAACAATTTAATTTTTAAGTGTAAAAAAAAGTAATAAATAAATAAATGAATAAATAAATAGTTTATAAAAGTTGAAATTAAATAAGCAGAGGATTTAATTGAAATCTAAATGAAATTAGGGAGGCATACATTGTAAATAATAAAAAAAGACTGATAAGGATTAATGTGCAACGCGCTAAAAAGGATAGGGACCGAATAGGAAAATATCCCTTGTCCTTATGCGCATTGTTTCTCAGAAGGACCAAAATATAATGTACGTAAAAGGGCGGGGACCAACTGGGAAATTATTCCCAAGCCCACTAAATGCACGTTCAATGGGGGACCTAAATAAAAATAAAGTAAAATTAAGTAATAAAATAAAAAAACAGAACAGTACTAAATTGAAGCAAGCCGCAAAAGCGGAAGGACTAAAAGGGTAAATAGACCCTTAGTCCAAAAACACGTGGATCCTGGGGGTCGTGCGTCGGATCTCGGGTCGGCCTCAAAATGACGTCGTTTTAGAGCATTTCAAAATGCCTTGAAACAGCGTCGTTTAGCACCCGCTATATAAGTAAAAAAATAACAAAAAAAATCATTTTAAAACCCTTCTTTTTTTTAAGGCTTAGCCTTTTTTTTGTTCTCTCCAGCCCCTCTTATGTCCGGCCATCAGGTCCGTTTATGTGTTGTGGGCTATGGCTTGTAACTTTAAGTTTTTTTTTAGGGGGGGCTTGTAATTTTGTATTTGGGCTTACTGTTGTAAATGGACTCTTAATATTTGGACCATTAATATTATATTTGTTTTATGTTATTGTATTTGGGTTTTTGGTTTGGGTCCGGGCAAAATAGGCCAACTACATTGGTCACTTAACTTTTAGGGCAGTTTTACTTGGACACCCAAAATGAAATCCTTTCAATTTCGTTACTCAATTTTAGGGCACTTTCATTTTAGTTACCCAACTGTTAAATCCCTAACGGCGGTTAACTATACATGTCACATCATGTTTTTACTTTCATTTTAGTCACCCAAAAATATCTTTTTTTAAAGTATTGATTGGGGTAAAAAAATTAAGGATTAAAGTGAAAAAGTAGTAGAAACTAAAATAATGCATTAAAAATTATTAAATTGTACTTGTTTATCACATTGCCGAAAATTCTAATTTTTTTTTTCAATATTGAATTTTTAAATTTCAAAATATAAAAATCATGTAACTTCCGTGTTTTAACTCGGGGTTAGGTACAGTGATGGATCGGGCAATAATTAGTATAATTTTTTGAAATATAATAAATAGGAATTTTGAGTATTAAATTAGGAAGTATAGATCCAATAAGAAATTAGAAAAAAAATACTCTTTAGATAGGAAATTTTAAAATAGATACATTGATTTAATTGAAAGAAAAAAGAAATTGTTGTGGCTAAAGTAGGAAAATATTAAGTTAGGAGATATATAATAGTAGAGGAAAGGAAAGAAGGATTAAAAAAAAATTAACCAAAGTGTTGTATGAGTTATACTAGGAAATATGAAAGATGAGGAAGGACAAAACGGTAATTAGCCAAGTAAATATTTATTAAGTGTAATGATATGGGTAAAAGTAAAAAAAAATGGATGGCTTAAGGACTTCGTAGCAATTTGACCATTTTAATTAAAAATGTGAGATATTTTAGTGGAATGGTGTAGAAAAGTGGAGAAAAGATAAAAATATATCATCTTTTCTCAACATTACACTATTTCTTCTTCTCCCCTCAACTTCCATCCAACTTTTCTTTTAATTCCCTACATGTCCTTCCATCATAGTTGAACCATCCAAGCTTCAAATCTTCATTTTCTTTGAAATTTCTTTAGTAAAAATCAAAGATCTAAGGTAAGAAATGATGAAATTATCATAACATACATGTTTGTTTTTATTAAATAGTATAGGAAAGTCATTTGATTGTGGTTTTTTTAACATATAAATGTTATATGTTTTATATGAAATTGAAGAGAAAGAAAAGAAAGGAGAGGACCTAATTGAAGAAAAAGGGAAAGATAAGGCTATGAAGTGAAGGAAGAAGAAAATACATCATCTCAACCTTTTGTTGTAAGTACTACAAGATTTTTAAATTATTTTTATTTAAATGCTTATATTGTAGTATGAAATTACTTAGAATAGAAATGTAAAATATATATATTTAAATTTGTAAATAGATAAAAAAAAGATTAGATTATTGAATTATGAAATTTGTAAAGAAAATTATAGGTGGAGAATATAAAATGGTATATTGTTTAGTAATGATGTTGTGGTAAAAGTATATATGTGAAAATGTGTGATATTTGTGATTTGTGAAATGGGGACTAAATTGTAGATGATGGAGAAGTTGGCCCTTTTTCAGGTTTTTGCTCCATTCCCGTTACACGCAAATGAGCAAAGAGAGGCAGCTGTAATAAGCCATTTTTTCCCGAGCCTAGATTACAAACCATAAAACCAAAAATAATAATAAAGTCCATAAAAAATAGTCCAACTACAAACATGTCAACCCAAATTACAAGCCCAAATTTAAAAAACCCTAAGCCCAAATTACAAGCCTACAACCTAAACTCATTTTCAGTAAAATCAAAAACCCTAGAATCCCCGCGCCGTTTCTCCTCGGTCACACCTCCAGTGCCTCGTCCCAAGGCCTGACGAGCGTCTGTAGCCTTGCACCAAAACGTTAAAGGGCACATCTTCTCTCCCCTCATTTGACTCTCCATGGATACCTACAAAAGGGAAAGAAAACAAAGCAAAGAACAGTAGAAGCAAAAAAGGTGAAAAGAGGAAAAAAAAAGCTAATATTTTGTAATACATTTCGGCTATAAAAGCCAAAAACTAGATCGTAATTTTTTGGACACACGAAAAGCAATCAAAGAGAAACAAGCATTAACAAAGGTGATCCCTTTTTTATTTTTATTTTCGTTTATTTCAAAAAAATAATAATAAATAAAGGTAAAAAAAAATTTCTCACCTTAGACGCTTCGTCTCCCTCCGTCATCGGAGGTTCTCCCCAGCGTCGAAAGTTCAAAACCCATTAGGGTTCGGAATGGGGTCTGTTGGAACGGACTGCGCGACAGTTGTAAGAGAATCAAAGTTTTTTTTTTTAGACTTTTTTTTAAAGGAAAAGGCTTTCCCTTCGAAAGGAGGTCGAAAACGGTACTTTTGGGCTTTTCGGCCATCGCGGATGGCGGCGGCGTCGCCAGCGACTGGCGATCTCCATGGTGGCCCGACGACTGAACGTAGGGAGGCTGGAGGAAAAATTGGGGTTTCAAAATTTTTTTAAAAAAAACTGGTTTGAAATGAAATTTTTGAAAAAAAATTCACTTATATAGGCTCCCAAAACGGTGTTGTTTTGGAACTAACCTCAGACGTCCAAAACGGCATCGTTTTGGCCTCTGACCCTTTTGCCCGACCCAGGACCTCAGGATGCGCTTGCTTTGTGACTAGGGTATAATTGCAACCCTAGTCCTTCCGCTTTTTAAGCTGTTTTTAGTGTGGTCCTGTTTTTTTTTTAAATTTGACCATTTGATTTGATTTTATTTTCATTTTGGTCCTTAGACCATTTTAAGAGGGGGATACACGAAACGACGTCGTTTTGACTTTTAGCCAAATAACTCGACCCGAACAGCGTGAGACCTGCGTGTTTTGATATGGGTAGGGTCTATTTTTTCTTTGGTCCTTTTATTTTTAATAGTTTTTAACATCGAGTCCTATTTCTATTTCTTTTTTCTTTTTAATTTTTACCATGTAATTTTATTGTTCTTTCATTTTGGTCCCTCGACTTGCCAAGGGAAAGGGTGCGTTCGACAGGGTTTGGGATATTTTCCCAATTAATCCCTGTTCCTTTTGCGCGTTTTATTTTAATCCTTGATACTGTTTAAATTATTTTATTATTTACAGTTCATCCCTTTAACTTCATTTTAATTTCAATTAAGTCCTTTATTTAATTTCAGCCTTTTCATTTTATTATTATTTATTTATTTATCTATTTATTGTTATTGTCTCACTTTTTATTTTAAAATTCATATTGTTTATATTTGTACATATTGTCATATTGTCATTATTATCTCATTATTTTATTTTATTTTATTTTATTTTGTCTTGTTTTGTTCTACCTTTTTATTATTTTGGCATTTTCAAGTTGTGTCTTTTCAATCATGTATTTCCGATTATTTTAAGTTAATTTATCGTTTTAAATATACATCATTTTAAATATTACATTTGTTATTATTCAAAAGAAATTTCTAAAAAAAAAGTCAATGTTCCGTATTTGGAGATTTGAGAAATCGTGCTCTAACTTACTAGGTTTTGACTTTCTCGTTGAACGTAGATGACCGAATATCCTTTTGAAATTAAAAATACATCCGATTTAAATAAAAAATAAATAAAAGACAAGCTTATTCTCAAGGATTCGAGGTGTTGTGTCCTAACTTACGGGATGCGACATTTTGTTACCTCGAAATAAGAGGGTCTTTAACATATATTTTGATTTATCCAAGTGATTTTTAAGTGAAAAAATAACGTTATGCAAAGTGGGATCGTATTTTAAATTCTCTTCAAAGTTTTTAATTTACGGCACTAAGACTTTAATTAATCAACTAGGTACCAATTTTGGGCGTTACGAGAGTGATAATCCTTCCTCGTGCGTAACCGACTCCCGAACCCGTTTCCTAAATTATGTAGACCAAAAATCGTTGTTTTAGTAAATCAATTTGTTTATTAAAATGATCAATTTTACGAGGTGATCCGATCACACCTCATGAAAAAGGATTGGTGGCGACTCCTATTTTCATTTTAAAATAAAAAGTTGATTTAAAAAAAAAGGGTTTCGACATGTATAAGTTGAATAAATTGTGTAAATATGTATTAGTTGAATAAGTTTAAAATATTATGTTATGTTTCATTTATCTATTTAACTCTTGTAATGCTTACTAAGCCTTCACCTGTGTAATGCGTAAGTACAGTTAGACTCGAAGAGGTAGAGTCAGGTTAGGAGATCTCTCATCTCATCACATCCTCAAGAGCTTCAAGAGTAGGTACCATATTTTAAATTAAAATGGCATGTACATAGGTAGACCAAATGTGTTCCCATGTGTTAGGGACTAAAATGCAAACTCTTGAAATTCTATCTATTTTGGGTTACTTGAAGTATTTTGGTCTATATGAAATGAATTAGTGAAACTATAAGTATGTTTACAAATGTGGTTTAGTAAGTTAAAATACTATGTATAAATGTTTAAATTAATCAGTATCTAGCCAAAACCGTTTTGGCACCAAATGTAATAGTCTTATACCGGGTCCATACAATCGGACCGGGTGTAGGGGTGTTACAAATCAAATAAATAAGTTATTAAAAATTTATTCTTTGATAATGTTAACGATTTGTTGTTGTAATATTCAAATTAATTAAATTAATCATCTTCTAAATTTAAATTTTATTTTATCTTTTCATATTATTTTTAATGAAATCAACTCAATAACTCATATTTTATAATTGTCTATGAAATTTAATTTTTTATTATATAATATCGAATGTTTCATACTAAGTTAAAAAGCAAAGAAAAATTATTGCAATTAATTAAATGAATTGCTTGTTCTTTTTTAGGTAAAGAAGTGATAAAAAGTTCAAGGTTTTGTTTGGCATGAAAGATAAAATTAATTAATTTAATTAGTTGTAAAGATTTTTCTTTACTTTTAGCTTAGTATGAAAAACTCAAGATCATATAATCAAAAGAAATTTGGGTTTCATGTACAATTATTAAAATTATTTATTTGAATTGATTTTAATTTGGAAATGTAAAATAAATTCTAAGATTTAAAAGGTATTAAAAAAAATGATAACTGGCCAAGTCCGAGTAGAATAAAAAAAAATGTTCACTTAAAATGGTGGCAGAAATATAAAGATGAAACACAATGGAATTGAAAACAGAGTCACCAAAAGTCATTGCATGTACATTTCCCACTACTAAAATGGTGATATCGTTTGGCGTCTCGGACCACGATTTCTCTTTGCACTATGTCGCTAATGAGTTTTAAGACGGTATGACAATCTCCACACACGCGGAGATTCTTCACTATCCGTATGACGGTTCCCGGAACGGATTTAAGAAGCCCGTAAGCAACGGCTAATCTCTCACTATGCCAAAAAAGTTGCCTCTCCTTCTCTTGGTGATCCGTGTTATGCAAAATATAGCTGGTATCTGGAGCATAACCTCTTCTTCTCATCTCTACATCCAACTCGTTTAACAAACCGAAAATCTCATCCTTCATCGGATGAGATGTTTCCCCGGCGTAAAACATTTGGCTTTCTTTGCCAAAATAGATGTAGCTATAACCGGGTTCTTTTCTAACCTCCAGAGACTCCAGCAAGTGCCTTGCTTTCGAAGCATGTTCCCACAAACCGGAACTAGCATATGTATTAGATAATAGAATATATGTTGAAGGTTCTTCTGGTTTCAAGCTAAATAGATGGTCAGCAAACTTAATGGCCATTTTGGCATTTCTGTATTGCTTACATGCACTTAACAATGCTGCCCATGTAGGTTCATCAGGCTTAAATGGCATCAAGTTTATAACACTTTCAGCCTCCTCGAGGTGTCCAGATCGACCAAGCAGATCCAGCAAACATGTGTAATGCTGCAAGGAAGGATGAATCCCGTAATCCTCAACCATAGACTTAAAAAGTTCACGGCCTCTATTCACTAAACCAACATGACTACAAGCGTAAATCAATCCAACAAAGGTCACTTCGTTCGGCTCGACTCCATTCAAAATCATATTATCATACAAGGACAATGCTTCCTCGGCCTGTCCATGCTGAGCAGCCCCAACTATAATTGACGTCCAGGAAACAACATCTCTTCGTGACATCCTACTAAAAACATCCCTTGCTGCCGACATATCACTACATTTTGCATACATATCCACAAGAGCATTGCTTATAAACACGCAAGATTCGTATCCAAGCTGTATAACGAGTCCATGAACCTGCTTTCCTAGTTCCAACATCGCTAAATTAGCAGAGGCACCAACAATGCTTGAAAGCACAAGAGGGTCAATTATACTAATCCCTTGCCTTCTCATCTTAACAAACAAGCCAAATGCATCAACCCCATTTCCACTCTGTATTAACCCAGATATCAAAGAAGTCCAAGCAAACAAATTTTTCAGGGGAACCCTTAAAAACAACTCCAAAGCCTCTTCTTTTCTTCCTTTTCTAGCATAGCCATATATGATAGCAGTCCAAGAAGCCATATTTTTCAACTTAATAGAATCGAAAACTAAACGACTATCATCAGGTAATCCACATTTTGCATACATATCAACCAAAGATGACTTGACAACATCATCATCAAAATAGGGTGATACTAAAAAGTTGCCATGAACTTGCTTACCTTGTTTAATAGCACCCAAGCTACCACAAGCCTTGACAAGGCTAGCAAAAACAAAATCATCAGGCAGCAACCTGTCAAGTGAAAACATGGCAGGGAACATAGATAGGGTCTTGTCGGGTAAGTTGGCTTGGTTTTGAGTAGTAAGAAAGGTAGCCCATGAAACATGGTCTCTTTGTGGCATTTCGTCGAACAGCTGGAGAGCATCTTGAAGGAGGCTGCATTTGCCATAGACATTTAAGAGAGTATTGCTTAAAGCGAGAAACTGGGTTACGCCAAGTTTAATGAAATGGGCATGGAGTTGTTTGGTGGAGATGATAGAACGGTGCTTGGCACAGTTTTGGAGTTGGTGAAGATAGTGAAGAATTGGCATACATTAGCCTTTGTTGATGACTTGAAGCCAAACCCACCCGGTTCAACGAAGTGATTCTTTTTTGGGCTTTTTAAGTGTAAGAAAAAAATCCAAGTATAATTTAGGGTTTATAAAGGCTACATTTGGTCATAATTTTCTTTTAATTTTATAATTTTTAATAAATTATTTAATTAAAATTAAATCAATTAGTCAGCTCGAAAATTGATAAGTAACCAATTCGACCACTAATTATATTTCAGAAACATTAAATCGAATTGAGTAAAACTTCAACAACTCGAGTTAAACTTAAAATTCCTCCCATACTTTAATAATCAAGGTCTAGCTACAAGGGTAGAATGGGTTTAGATCCCTTGATTAAGTGGAGTAATATCAATTTTAGTACCTCCCATTTATTAAGTATTCAATTTAGGCCATTTGATCATAAAATTTTTAGAATTTGATGACCTCTTGTTTTCATCTCTGTCAACAACCAAAATCGAAGACTCAAATCTATTCAATACGGCCATTTTATCAAGGAACCTTAATTTTTTAATCATACATAACAATTGATACATCACAAAACTTCAAATAATTTATGTTCTATGTGGATTGATTTGCAGGGAAAAACAGAGAACTTGAAAATGAGAAATTTTCTCTACTTTAAATTTGATGGCAAAACAAAGACAGTTATTTTCTTGTAATTATGTCATAAAATATTGTTATTCCCTTACAACAAACATAAGATAAAGTAAGTTCCTACTATATATATGTATTTATATATATATATATATATTAATTGACACCACTGTGTCTGCAAGTCCTTGATAGAAGAAACCTTAAGCTTGAACTTGAAAAAAAAAATCTTCTTCAGAGTGTCACACTTGGGAAACTGCAGTGTCCACGACCTGAAAAAAGGAACCAAATTAAAGATTTTCAAGACAAAATTTCAAGCTTGTAATGATCAGACCAAACAATAAAACTTACTTGGGTTAGCTCTGGTCTGTCTAGCTAAGCCATTGAAGTAGCAAGTTGCACCTTGTTTCCGAAACCGAGCCCAATACGAACTAAATGCATAACTTGCATGCCAAAAAACAGATACTGGCTCATAACATTGTCTACCAGGGTTCAATGCAGCGCAAGTTTGGTTACCTTGGCCACAGGCGTACGACAATGCCATCGATAAGTTCATCGCGTCAGCCCCCGGTGCCACTTCGCACCATACCTTACCTTTATATGGTACGTTGTTTCTAGCTGCGGGTAATGGTTTGTAACTCGAGAGAGGTCGTTTACCGGTGAGATCGATTTCGTAAATCGGTGTTCCATTGGAACGTAACAAGCCCCAATGTCTTTCGGTTGTTGGACCTGTCTTTTGGTTTTCATCATATAAGGAGAAAATAAATGTTGGTGTGACTGAACCAGGTCTAGCCGGTGTCCCTAATGGTGGTTTAGCAGTCATTTTTTGGACTAGTTTTCGGTTATAAGTGGCTGCATTGTTGATATTAGCACCTACTTGATCGATATCACCTATGGTTGGCCACCCGGTTTCGGCTATAGCAAGTCGGATATCGGGGTATCCGAGTTTTCTCATTGCGAAAATGACCGAATCGAGCATTTGGTCTAATAGATTGGTGTAAACCAAGTGACTTCCATGGTCAGTTTGGTTCACCCTGCTTCTAAAGAGAGCAAAATCTAAACTGATGTTTTTCGGATTAGCTGACCATGCTAAATAAGGATAAACATCAATGAAAAAGAACGATTTGGTTCCATTCAAGAATCTTAACAACGGTGCCATGACCGTATCAGTAATATCGGGCCGAAACCTACCGCTCGACGGTGGAAAAGTTGATTGCAATACGTCCATAGCCAATGGCGTACCGACCTTAATGTTCTTGATATCGTGCGTGTTCAACGAGTTCTTGATCCTACGCATGGCAGGGACAAGACTAGGCCAAATTCTTCGATCTTGGTGGCTTAGGACTTCGTTACCAACTAACACGAACCGAATCATTGTGTCGGGGTAATAAGCCAAGACATTGTCTTGTACCCATTGTTCGGCAACAGCTTGGCTCGAAGCGATACGGATTATGTCATTGTTTTGTACCATAACAGATACATGAATGTTGGTCCCTGATAAAAGTTTCAATATTTCAGGGTCGGAATCATAGAGCTTAATACGGCCGGCATTCATCGATTTCACGGTCTCGATGGTTCGATATGGTGATGGCAAATTGTTCCCTATTCGACCATAGTTTATACCAATCTTGCTCGAGATTTCAGCCGCTGTTAAAAACCGAACACATACAAAAAAAGGGTTAATCTTTAATTAAAAAAAAAAACGAAATTTCACCATTTTTGGACATTGAAAGACTTACATGAAACAACAAGGAAAGAAGACAAGAGGATTGTTGTAAGAAGAACCGTCGCCATTGTTGATTCTTACAAGTTTCTGTGTGTTGTAATGTGATGGATTTGGCTCTAAAGTGGTTGCTTTATAAAGAGGAGAAATTGAGTAAATTAAGTGGGAAGTAGATAAGATTAGTTCTTTAATTTATTACAATCAAGAAAAAGGACATGAAACAAAAGATTATGTGTTAATGATTAATGTAATGTTGATTTATAGATTTTGTAAATCAAAAGGAAAAGATTATGAAGTTAGGACAAGGTGGGGTGTGTTCTTGTCTCCTTTGGTTGGATATATGTTTTTGTTTAGACATTGTCTTTGAGTTTACCGATATTTGTAAATTATTGCATAATTTTTTGATATTATGCTATATAAATTGTGAAAATAAAATGCATTTATCAAGTAAACTAGTTTAGAGTCAATATAATTATATATTTGACTAAACAAATTAATTTTATTAAAATTTAAACTCATCACTAAATAGTAATCTGAAAATTATAATTTTGAAAATTAAACATAACCCTTTTAAAAGTGTCTTAAAAATGATGAACTAATTGAAAATAATAATTATCATTACATTGAAAAAGTTAAAAGAATATGAAAATATTATACAATTTCTCTCTCCTCCAAAGATCCTTTTCTTTTTCCTATGGAAATAATATATAAATAAATTCACCAAACAAAACAAAGCAATTGGCTAGCTTTTGAAGAAACAACAACAAAAATAAACATTATATGACCAAAACACTATTTAGCTATAATTTTCCGTCACCGGCCATCGGAAGAGCTGAATGTAGCTGAAAATCCTGAGGGCTTTGCGGGGATGCTTGTTTGGGTTTCGGAGTATGAGAAATCACCGTACATCGTTGAAGTACCTTCATCAGCTTGCCATTTTTGTAGGAACTGAGGGAGGCTCATGTTAAGCTCAATACCGGTGTTTCCATCATCCTCTTGGGTAGTAGGTTTCCATTGCTCTACGAGAGGGCCAAGCACGTTGACAGCATGCCCCATATCGGGTCTTTGATGCGGTTCGCGAGCGGTGCAGTGACCGGCTAACTCGGCTACCTTGAATATCATCGCCATTGTCTCCTCGTCATCACAGTTGATTGTTTCGTCAACCACTTTGGGAATGTTGTCTTTGTTGACTAGAACCCTGCGGAACCATGTGACCAAATGCGATTTCTCATCGGGTAAGGTTACGTCTAAAGCTTGTCTGCCGGTTATTATCTCCATCAAGACCACTCCAAATGCATACACGTCCACCTTTGTTGTCACCCGTCCAGTTGCTGTCAAGATTAAAAGAAAAATAAGTATATAGTCCATATTCTATGTTATTCGAACTCAGATGTAAGTATGGGATTCTAAATTTCTCTATGGATTTGGAGGATCTTTGGGAGCTCTTACTCCCATTCTAATGTCCAGATATGCATCAAACATGGAAACCTCACGAAAAATAAAAAGCCAGGATAACAAAGCCTGTATCTTCCCTGTAAGATCGATATATAAGGTACTAAACATAAACTTATTTCTAGCTGTTCAAATTAGCAAAATTTATCAAACTATACAGGATGCAGAACATTATGATCTACTTAGAACCTGAAAAAACTTCAAATGTTACTGCATTGTTGTTCGGGTTCGAGTGAAGAAACCCCACCGCATTAACAGCTAATATCTTTAGTACTCGGGAACTCAAACACCAACACATTGAAAAATTAAAGATGCACCTAAATTACTTTGAAAGGCTCGAGTTTCCAAATGAAGATTGACTTACCAGCATATTCAGGAGCAAGATATCCGAATGTTCCAGCCAGTCTTGTCTCCAGAGAGTACTTTCCCTCAGGTGCGTTCTTAACAAGGCCAAAATCCGCAACCTTTGCCCTCATGTCATCACTGAGTAGTATATTGTTAGGCTTCAAATCCCGGTGAATGAAACTTTGTTGTGCCAAAGAGTGCAAATACTCGACCCCCCTCGCGACATCCAGTGCAATGGTGACCCGTTGCTTCCAAGTAAGTGGAGCATACCCATTTTCTCGCCATTCAAAGAGATGTTGACCAAGGGTACCTTGAGGCATATACTCGTAAACCAAGAGCCTCTCATTGCCATTGATGCAGTAACCCAAAAGTGCAACCAAATGCCTGTGCCTAACCTTCGTAAGTACCGCAATTTCAGCTTGAAACTCGTTCAAACCTTTAGTACCTTTAGCTGCACACTCCATCCTCTTGACAGCAATCTGCGTGCCATCGTGTAATTCACCTTTATACACAATCCCAAAACCCCCTCTTCCTAAAATATTAGCCTCACTGAAATTATCAGTCACCTCTCGTAGGACATGTATCGAGATCGCCACATTTCCACCCTCAAACAAATAGCGATCACTATGATCACCGCTACTTTGGCTCTGCATTTCACTAGGCAATCCTCCATAACCATTCATCGCCCCATTCTTAACTACTCCCTTCTCAGCATCACTAGCATTACCATCCATCACACCGAATTTCCCATATTTCTTGTTCATCACGTACTTATACGAAACAAAGCATACAACAGCAACGAAAACCACTACACCAATGACGATACCGACAATCAAAGCTACGGAATTCTTACCATTGCTACCGCTTTTCGAGCTACCACTCGAACCTCCACTAGATCCTCCAGAACCTGAAGTTCCTCCACCACCAGAACCACTAGATTTTCCTAGTAAAATATTCCCAGCATAAGTAAACTTAACTGAAGCCGAAAATTTCGGAATGTCACCGGTGAGATTGTTGTTAGACACATCGATAAGCTGCAAACTATTCAACTTAATCAAACCATCAGGGATTGAACCTGTTAAGTTATTATCATTCAGATTCAAGTTCTTCAACTTCGTGAGGTTCGCAATCTCCGGCGAAATTGTTCCAACCAAGTTTTTCTTTGCGAGATTCACAGTAACCACATTGCCTTGTGAATCACAAGTAACAAAAACCCATTGACAAGCATCATTTCCAGACCAATCGTCCGAGAGAAAAACAGGGTACCCAAAACCACCAGCAATCTCAAGCAATGTAGTAACTTGAGGATCACAAGGATCACCATTACTATTACAGAAATTATTAGTACCATTAACAGCAATGTTCTCAACAGTGTTGGGAAATTTTGGAAATGGGCCCTGTAATTTGTTATTAGACAATGAAATGTTCTTCAAACTAGGGAGATTAATCAAAGATCCTGGAACTGGACCGGTCAATAAGTTTTCTCTAAGCTGAATATCAAAGATACCCACAGATTTAGACAAATCTGGGATCTGACCAGTGAACATGTTTTTATGAACCCAAACTTGAAGCAAATCTGTCATGTTAGCTAAAACATCTAAAGTACCTGTGAACCCAACATTCTGATTGTTGATCCAAAGATTTTGAATCATTGAACCGGCGAGAGAAGCCGGCAATGTGCCGTTCAAGTTGTTGTAAGACAGCCTTATGCTTTGTAAACTGTTCAAAGATTGGAACACATCGGGTAAAGTGCCGTATAAGTTGGTGTTGTCGAGTTGAACTTCGACGAGACTCGTTGATTGGGATAAATCTGGGAATGTCCATGGACTCAGCTTCGTGTTTTCGCTTAAACTCAGTTTTTGAAGACTGGTTAACCCGGAGAACGCGTTGGGGGTGACCGAGGTGAACGAGTTGCCGTCGAGGTAAATGTTTTGTAAGTTGGAAAGGTTGGCGAAAGATGGGATGGACCCAGATAAGGAATTGTGTTGAAGCGATACGGTACGGAGTTCCGACAAGGTGGAGATGTCGGCGGGGAGTGAACCGGACAAGGATTTGGAAGCTAAGTTGATGGAAGTAACGCGGTTGGATTTGTCGCAATTGATGCCTGACCAGCTGCAGTAGTTGTCTGAAGAGGTGGAAGACCAGCCGCTGGGAAGTGGACTAAGGGATGAAGCTAGCTTTAGAATGACGGCACCATCCTCTGCGGCGGAGAGGACGGCGGAAAGGAGGAGGAAAGGGAGGAGGAAGTGACGGTGGTCGATGTTTTCCATTGGAAGGTACAAAGATCGAAGTGAAGACAAAGTGTAATAATAATAGTTGTTGGGAGGAAAAGAGAAAAAATATATATATAATTAAATGAATTTTATGACCGAAAATTATTACATTCATGAATTTCCCCTTTTTTTTCTTTAATATTATATTTACGTTTTTACAGATATATACTAAATTATAATAAAATTAATTTTTGTCTCGATTTTTATATTTTATTAATTTCGAGCATTTCGCTCAAAAATCGGTTCAATTCCTTTATTTTAATTGGATAGGTGAAAAATTATATTTAGTTTTATGAAAAAATAAATTTTATTCCATTAATATTTTTCCATTTAAAGAAAATACCTTAGCTGTATTTTTATTTTTTATATGAAGGAATTTACGACTTGACCAAAATTAAGTAATTAAGAATCTCCCATTATTATGCCGTGATTTCAGATTATTAATTGGGTGAATATTATTTATTTGGTAATAATATTTTAAAATGATTTATGGTATATGAATATTTCATGAATTTTATTAATTCCATCCAATAATTGTCTGTCCCAATAATTTTATTAAATTTTATAAATATTATTTTAAAATATATAAATCTCAAAAAAATTATTATTCTATTTTAAACCTCTTTTGTTAAAAAAATTAAAATTAAATGGGAATACCACCAAAATATACAGCTGTTGATTAGCTCATACCATAGAATGAAATTAACAGTTCCTTTTTGATGGGTAACCGCGTTTCCTTTTAATTTTTTTTCCATATAATATTTATTTGCCATTAATTAATCTAACTATAAACTTTTATTATGGTAAATTTTACGGCTTTATTTGAATTTAAGTTTAGATATATTTTGATTAAGATTATTAAATTATTAGTATGTTTATATTTTAATTATTTAACTTTAAAAAATTATAAAATGATCAATGGATTGTTAAGCCTTTTTTTTTATAAAGTTTAATTGGTGAGCTCCAAGTAACAATTTAATAATCGGTATTGTGATCGAACATACTTTAGATCCAAATCAATTTAACGATCAATATCCAAGATCGAAGAAGTTTCATAGAAAAAACTAAACTATAGAACGGAAAAAGGAAGAAAGTTTTTTATTGGTGCAAATGGTGCAAACAGAGATAATGCAACAACGATTTTAGTAGTCCAATGATCACTTGTAACTTTTAAAATTAAGTGACCAAAACATAAATTTATGAATAGTTTAATAACCTTAGGTATAATTCTAATTATAATTATTTAAATGTACTCCACTTATAATTTTTAAATAAAATATTATATTATATATATATTGTTGTTAGATGTATTGATAGTAAACTTTTAAAAAATTTATATTTATTTATTTGCATATAGAATTATAAGGTTAGACCTATGTTTCTTAATGAAATTAAATATTTTTATCACATGCTACTTTGTTGTTGTTTTTTAAACAAATCACATGCTACTTTGTTGTTGCCTTTTTCCTTTAAACTTTTTTTATCGATTTAATCTCATCAAACATTTTTAAACTATCACTTAAATTTTTAATTGTTCCTCAACTTTAAAATAATTTAATTGAATCTCTAAATATTAATATTGTATTAATCAAATTTAGGGATAAGTGCTAGCTTAAATGTGAGGTCCAACATATATTAAATGTAATGATCAATATAAACACGCTATTACTTATCATATGAACAATTTAGATCTCACGTGTTAAAAAAAATAGTCACAACGAAATTTTAGAAAGACTGTTTTTTGGTTCAATTATGCCCTCAATCATTGTACTTTTTGCACTTTTTTGAAATTTAGTCTCTCTACTTTTAATTTTAAGAATTTAGTCCCTCGTTTGATTTAAACTTTAAAGCCCGATTTATAGTGTTATTAATTTACTTCCACTAAAATTAATATGTATTATTGACTAGACTCTGTAGCGACGTAAAAATTTACTTGATCGCTAATTGTGGCGATTTATTAAGAAACTTAGAAATTGAAATTTGATTTTAAAATAAACCGGGAGTCGCCAGCGATCTTTTTTAGGGTGTGATCGGACACCCATTAGATTCCTTTATTTTTAAAACAAAATGAAGGATAAGTTTAGGTCCACGTCAAATTCCAGAGACAAATTAGGGTTCGGGGGTCGGTTACGCGCGAGGAAGGTATTAGCACCCTTGCGACGCCCAAAATTGGTCTCTTTTAAACATGTGTTGTCTTGATTTGCAAAAATACGAGTTCAATTTAAGTTCTAATCGTGATCCGATTGAAAAAACGAGAAATTTTAATTTTTTGTCTGTTTTTTGAGAAGGATATACCGTTTTAACACGAGCCGACAAATTCCATCCAACATAGCGATGAAATTTATGACTTAATGTTAAATCGATATGTTGCCTCGATTATTAATTAAAACATAAAAATATTTATGAAGTAAGAATTGAAAATAAATCAAAGATGCAAACAATAACATTATTAATGAAAAATGTTAACATGGGATACTAGAACATTCAAAAACAATAATAATGATATAAAAATAAAGACAAATCATGAACAAATACAAAATACACTTAGTAATAATAACATAAGATAATATATACATAAGGTAACATGAAAATATATACAACTAATGATATGAGAGATACATACATAATGTAAAGTTAAAAATAATGTGCATAAGATAGTTAAAATAATATATATACATGTATTTATAAGATAAAATGTGAAATGTAATATAGCTTGAAAAATATATATATGACGTATATGAAGATATAATATTAAAAGATACGTATGCGTAATGCAAATACACCATGAATACATATATATGTATTATAGTACTAAAATATTTACATAGTATATACACATTGGGAATAATAAGAGAAACCTATTACGATACTACATAGATATATACCTATACACATATACTAGAGATATATATACATGCACACATAAAACATATGCTAAAATTAACAACAATAGTAATAAAGATAAAATATATACATTCTAGATACATGTATACATAATATAAATGAACACATACAATATATATTAGGGATACTATAAACATAGAAAATATATTTATATACTAATAATAACAATAAAAGATGTATATACACCAAATAATAATAATATATAAATGACAATAATGAAAATAATAAGTATAAAATGAATAATATGATATACGGAAATAATACAAATAAAAGTGTATATATATGTATAATAAAACATGTGTACTAATTATGCAATAATATATGTATAGTATGGTATTATAAATATACATATACATGTAAGAGTATTTAAGAATATATATACATAAGATAATATGGAAATATGTACATGGAATAGTATATAAGAAATAACTAATAATATTGAAAGTATATAGATATATATAATATATGATAATGAACATATACCATACATATTAGAAATGCTAATAACATAAAAATATTAACAACACTACATGAATGTGTTTACGGGACAAGATAAAATATATACATGGAAATATATAAGTAATACATAACTAGTAATATCAAAATATATACATGATAATATATATAAAATACATGTATATAATGTAATATGAAAATATATGTAGTATAATATTAAAATATAATAATACAACATTAAAAATATATGATATATATAAAATACAATATTAAAAGTATATATATAACATATAAAATATATATAATATAATACCCAAGTATACTAAGTTCATATACATATATAAAAGATACTATACTATATGTGTAATAAATAAATAAAATGACTATATAGACTATAATTTATAATAATATATAATAACAAATAATAACAAAATAGTTTGAAAATAAACAATAAACTAACAAAAGGACTAAATCGAGCACAAAATAAACTTTGGGGCGAAAATTGAAATAAAATAAGCTACGAGGCCGAACTGCAATGCGCAAGTGACTCAGAGGGACCAAGAGCGCCATATTCCCATTTATACAAAACGCAGCGTAGCACGGGGGACTAAATTGAAAAACAGGAAAAATTATGGGGCCAAATTAAAATATAAAAACTTGATTGTAAAACGTTTAAAAAGCGGAAGGGCCGATTGCGCAAATAGCCCTTCCGTTTAGAAAACACGCGGATCCTGTCGGAGCGGGTCGGGTCGACCCGACCCGGGGCCCAAAATGACGTCGTTTTATTATTAACCCGGGGGGACCAAAACGGTGCGTTTTGGTCCCCTATATAAGTCAAAAATTTTTTTAAAAAAATCATTTTGAGCCGGGGAAAGGAAAAAAAAGAAAAAGAGGGAGAGGAAAGGGAGAGAGGGAAGGAGAATCTGGTGGGGGGAGGGAGCACCATTCAGTTCTCGAGTCTCATGGGTCTTGGCCACGCCCAATCGTGCATGGTGGCTGGATATTCGAGAAGGTAAAATTTTTCTTTCTTTTTTTTTTGTTATTGTTTACTTTATTATTTTATTATTTTATTTAGTATGTACACGTATAAAATAGAAGGCCGAAACTGAAATGAAGAAAAAAAAGAAAATCACCTTAGTGTTGATATTGATGCTTGGTTGTTTGGATATTTTGCTTGTATTTGAGTATTAATTAAAACTGCTACTTTGATTATAAACTTGAGATACTTCTCTTGTTCTTTTGTATTTTAAATTGTCTAGAAAAAGAAAAGAAAGGGGAACCCTTTTTCAGTTTTTGATTTAGGTTTTTATAACCCTTTTACACCTATTTTTTATTGCTTCTGTCTTGTCTGATTGCAGGGTATGGAGGAGTTGATGGGAGTGTGTGATGCCTGGGAATGGTGCTGCAGAGGCGTGGGGTGGCAAACATCATGGGGTGGCCAGTGTTCCTTTTTCTTTGCTATTTTTTATTATTGGTCTGGGCTAGGGTTAGTAGTTTGGGCTGTTTTGTATTGGGTTTTAAGGGGTTTGAGTAATTGGGTTGTATTTGGGTCAAAATTGGCCTGCAACAGACTCTAATTTTTAAATTAGAGAATTTGAGTATTAGAATGCTGGATATTCAAATTTAACAAAAGTCCATTAACAATATTATCAATTAGACTTTATTTTTTAAACTAGACAAATAGAAGGCCTAAACTCCTATAATTAAAAGCAAATGGACTAAATTTCAAATTTTAAAGAATATAAAGATTAAAAGCATTATTAAACCTTCTTTTCTTTTTTTTTTGTTACTAATTGGTTCCATACTATCCATTTAAATATATATATATATATATATATATATATTCAAATCATCCACATATTTTAGATATTGAGTGACATTTAAACCCAAGTTAATAGCTAGGCTAACAGAATACTTATTCGATGTATACTAAAAGTTGGAGGATTTAATAAAATGTTTTGAAGCTTATAATTATTTTCGTAGTTTTGAGTTTGAATCGAAAACAATAAGAAAAAAATTTAATATTAGTATTAGAGGTGTGCATGGCCAGGGCTATCCGACCCGACCCGAAGGCCCGTCAAAAAAATGGGAGGGTTCGGGTAAAAATATAAGTCCGAAATATGGGTTTGGGCAAAAAAACGAAGCTCGTTTAGAAAACGGGCCGGGCCTCTAGTAAACCTTTTTTGGCCCGAGCCCGGCCCGAATTATATACTAAATATATTTATTTATTTTTAATCATATTTACATTTTATTTTCAATTTTAATATAACCACTTTTTATTATATTTTGAATTTGTGTATTGTTTTAAAAGTTGATTTAATCTCATTTTTTATTTGTTTATTGTTTTAATATTTGTTTTTATGTTTTTAAATATATTTGATTTATTATATTCTAAAATTTTTATTTAATAAAATAAGTTTTAAAAAAATTAATATGGGCCGGGCTAGGTCGGGCCTGGCCGAGCTCGGGCTTAACAATTTTATTTCGGGCCGGGCTTGGACAAATTTTTATGCCCATGTTTCAGGCCGGACCGAGCCAAGCCCAGGCATAGAAAATGGGTAGAAATTTTGTCCAAGCCCGGCCTGGCTTGGCCCATACACCCCTCTAACTAGTATGATGGTATTATTTTTTTTTTCTCACAATATGTGTTACGAATTTGTCACACACTCAAATATCTATTTTTAAATTAGATTTCTAAGTTGTCTTATATATTCTCTAAAAACAAGTATCATCGTACTAATAAAACTTTGAAAGACTATAACTATCACTCTTGAGATATATGAAATATTTAGTATTTAGAAGTTTGGAGGAAAATGTTTTAAAACATTAATTAACGTTAATCAATATTCAAAATCTTGTATAGGGCACGTGCTTAAAATAAGTATACCATTCATAACATTTTTTTCTTTAAAACAAATCAACGATTATCCAATACCTCTTCGAGTGAAACAAAGAGAAGCAAATTTAAACCACCAATACTAATGATAAACATGGCCATTGAAAATGTGGAGAGAAGTTATATGTATGTTTTTTGTGTATGCCTATTAGGCACTGGACTAGTCAACGACCCCTAAATTCACCCAAAACATCTTGTTTTAAATTCTTTAAATTTGGTCTCATTTTCATCCTTAAGTATCAATAAAAATATATCTTTCCTTTTTTTTTTCTTAACCTTTTTAGAAAATAAAAAAGATGGTGAAGGGTTTTTTGGTTGTGTTCTCATTGGTTTCGGTGCTCTCAATCCAATTCATAGTAGGACAAGAGGAGAAGGTTTTTGATGAGGTAGCATCTCCGAAAGCCGATAAGGTATTTTTGAGTTCAGGGGTGGCAGCTTCTCCAGAATCGGAAGTAGAAGCTCCCATTGAATTTACCAGTGGGTCGAAAAGGAAAATGGGATAGTGATATATATTCAGAAAGCAACTAAGACCCAAATTTTAAGGAGGAGGATACTAACATAGAAAATGAGAAGAATTAGTCAAGGAATGCTGTTGCAAATTACCATAATCGCAATAAGCAACCTTTGGCAATGTAATTAAATAAAAGAAGCACATGCAATAATATGGACATATATATATATATATATATATATATATATATATATATATATATATATATAGGGTTAGAAAATTTTCTCAATGGTCGAACAAAAGTAATTGTTAAAAATAAATTCAATGAACAACAATAAATTTCATACATTTTCGGTGTTCAAGTCCATAAATATTATTATTTAATATTTATCTTAAGAAATTAACTCTTTTAAATTTTATAAAGTTGTTTAACTTTAGATTCTACTTTTGGAGGAGAAAAGAAATTTTTATTTTTATTTTTTTGCCATAATAATTTTTTTGGCCCTTCAATTTTACAAAAAAAAAACAAAAATTAGTCATTCATTTATTTTTCATCTTTTTTAATCTTTGAACTTTCGTTTTTATCAAATCACCCCAAGATAAATAGAAAAATTAACAATTTTTTAAATTCGCTAATGCAGCATACATTTGGATAGCCACATGATGACACTTCATCATTTACTAAATTTTAAAAATTTTAAAAATAAAAAATTCTATTTTTAAAAATTAAAATTATTACATAGTATAAAAATTATAAAAAAATAGTTTTTAATATTTTAAAATTTTGAAAATTTAATTAAACGTTGACATGTCATCCATGTGACAATCCATGTGCATGTGACTCCAACAAAGTTAACAAAAGTTAACTTTCCTATCCAATTTAGAATGATTTGACAAAAAATGAAAATTTAAGGGCTAAAAAAGACAAAAATTAAATGAAGAACAATCACTATTTTTTTTTGTAAGATTAAAGAATAAAAAAAATCATTATACTTTTTTTTTTTTACTTTCATAAATTTAATATAGCACGTTGAAAACCTAATTTTGGTTTAATTCGTTCATATAGATAAAATAAACTACAAACTCAATTAATTCAAATAAAAAGATTAATATGAAATACTGAAAAACATGCTTTAAATTTGTTTCACATCATATCCAAACTAAAGTTTAACGTAGACGTCAGTAACTAAACTATTGAGACTTTTGAAAATTGATCGCAAAAATGTTAAAATTAAAAATTGATAAATTATAACTCATAATTTGAGGATGTCTAATGAAATTAACCTATAATTTATATAAAAATAAAACTCATTTAATTTCTTATTTATGATCATAATTGTAGGCTTGTTAATATCATATCCCATCAACATTACTTCGGAACAATAAATGTGCGAAGAGCTAACATATATATATATTTTTATATAAAAATGCTTACTTCTACATAAACTTCATCCTAAACTCTTAAATCAGATTAAAAATGCACTTAATTGTGCTTAAACTAATGTTTTCTTGGTTGTTGCAATTAGCAACGGTTCCAATTGAACTAAAACTCAATTGACAAGATAACTTATGTTAGATAGTACTATAGTACTTACACTGTCACTTTCATTTTTCTTTTAAAAAAACCACATCCACGTATAAATCCATTTATCTATACCAGTGTTGTTGTTATCATTTGAAACTTTCGGATCCTTTTGGATGGCGATGAGATTGGCTCCAATGAGATGAAAGCAATAGTATAGATGTGTAACTAGGAATGGTAAAACCTGAATCACTCTATAACTTCTGAATCGATCAACCCTATATGGAGAGGATTCTTTTTGAAAAGTGAATGTGGAGCAGGGTGAGGTGGATTTTTTTTATTTTTGATAGTGAGTATGGAGCAATTATGGTAATTGCTTACCTTACCTCACTCCATGAGATTAAATTATATATGATTTTATCATTGTATATATAACAATTGAAAAGGTGAAAAAAAATGTAATAATGTATTATAAAAAAATTCATATATTTTATGTTCAAATATTTTTCTGAAGAATTATGGTTAATTATATACTTGACTTTAAAAATGGTTACTGAACTATTCAGAAGATTTTTATTTACGTCACTTGCAGGCTCAGCCCTCGAGTTAGTTTAGGAGTGCAGCACCCAGGGTTGGAAGGTCTCAAAAAAAAAATATTCAACCTTTTAAATCTTCAGATTTACATGCAGAAAAAAAAGGCCCCAAATTTTTTTTTATATTGTATTACATCTTATAATTTTTTTAAAAGGGCCCCCAATTTATTGTTTTGCATAGGGCCCCAAAAATGTCAAGAATGGGCCTAGACATTTGGTTGTTATTTTTTTTTTGAAAAGTCTAGGCAGCCAGTTCCAAGCGACTATTTGACAATCGGTATTGTGATCGATACCCATAGATAAGTAGAATATCATACCTTAATCCAATGCAATACAGTCAGTATTCGATATAGAAGAAGAAAGCTATTTAGATTTTGGTTCAGAAATTAGTGACGTTTGAAGTTATTTCATCGAAAAAAATTGACCTATAAAAGGAGAAGGAGTGTTTTTGATTGGTGCAGATGATGTAAATAGAGAAGGTCAGAATGATTTTAAAACACATCAACCATCACCCACAACGTCTTCGAGTGAAACAAAGTGAAGTAAATTGAACCTATTAATAATAGTGATAAACATGGCAATTGAAAATGGGGAGAGAAATTATATGTATTTTTGTCGTGTATGGCTATTAGGCACTAGACTAGTGAACGTCCCTTAAATTTGCCCAAAATATCTCGTTTAAAACTCTTTAAGTTTCATCTCATTTTCATCCTTAAGCATCAATAAAAATATATCTTTACTTACTTCTTAACCTTTTTAGAAAATAAAAAAGATGGCAAAGGTTTTTTTGGTTGTGTTCTCATTGGCTTTGGTGCTCTCAATCCAATTCGTAGTAGGACAATAGGAGAAAGCTTTTGATGAGGCAGCATCTCTGGGAGCTAAGGGGTACTTTTGAGTTTAAGGATGGCAGCTTCTCCAGAACCGGAAGTTGAAGCTCCTACTGGATTTTTTGGCGGGTCAAAGAGGAGAATGGCATAGTGATGCTCAAAAAGCAACATGAGACCCTTATTTTAATGAGGAGGATGCTAACACTGAAAATGAGAAAAATTAGTCAGGGGATGATGCAACAAATTCCCATAATCACAATAAGCAACCTTAGGCAATGTAATTGAATAAAAGAAGCACATGCAATAATATGGATATATATATACATTATATGGGCTAAAAAATTTTCTCAATGGCCAAAACAAAAGTAATTGGTAAACAATAAATTAAATGAACAACAATAAATTTCATACATTTTCGATGTTCGACTACGTAAATATTATTATTTAATATTTGTCTTGGGAAATTAACTCTCTTTTTTTACTTTTTATAAAGCTGCTTAACTTTAGATTCAACTTTTGGAGGAGAAAAGAAATTTTTAAAATTTTTTGCCATAACGACTTATTTGGCCCTCCAGTTTGACAAAAAATATATTTTATTTTAGCCATTCATTTATTTTTTTCATCCTTTTTAGTTTTTAAACTTGTGTTTTTATCAAATCACCCCAAAATGGATAGAAAAGTTAACGATTTTTTAACTTTGCTAATGTAGCATACACGTGGATTACCACATGGATGACACCTCATCATTTAATTATTTTTAATTTTAAATATTAAAAATCTATTTTTAAAAATTAAAATGATTAAAAAGTATAATTATAAAAAAAATAGTTTTTAATATTTTAAAATTTTAAAAAATTAATTAAATGTTGACATGTTATCCACGTGGAAATCCATGTGTATGCCGCTTCAACAAAGTTAACAAATGTTAACTTTTCTATCTATTTTAGAATGATTTGACAAAAAATGCAAATTTAAGGGCTAGAAGAGATGAAAAATTAAATGAAGAACTAAGGTGGCTTTTTCTGTAAAATTAGAGAGTCAAAAAAATCATTATACCTTTTTTTTTTCTTTCATATATTTAATATAGCTGGCATGAGGAAAACCTAATTTTGGTTTAATTCATTTATATAGGGAAAAATAAACTACAAATTCAATTAATTCAAATAAAAATATAAATATGAAATACTGAATAATGTGTTTTAAATTTGTTTCACATCATATCCAAACTAAAGTTTAACATTGAAGTAGACTATTGATACTTTTGAAAATTGATAGCAAAAAGTTAAAATTAAAATTGATAAACTATAACTCATAATTTGAGAATGTCTAATGAAATTAAACCTATAATTTATATAAAAATAAAACTCATTTAATTTCGTATTTATGATCATAATTGGAGGCTTGTTAATATCATATCCCATCAACATTACTTCAAAACAGTAAATGCGCGAAGAGCTAACATATATATATATATATATATATATATATATATGAATGCTTACTTTTAAAGCAAAATTCATCCCCAACTCTTAAATCAGATTAAAAATGCACTTAATTATGCTTAAACCAATGTTTTCTTGGTTATTGCAATTAGCAACGGTTTGAATTGAACTAAAACTCAATTGACAAGATGACTTATGTTAGAAAGGACTATAATACTTACACTGTCACTTTCATTTTTCTTTTAAAAAAACCACATCCACGAATAAATCCATTTATCTATACCATTGTTTTTGTTATCATTTGAAACTTTCGGATCCTTTTGGATGGGCGGTGATATTGGCTCCAATGATATGAAAGTAATAGTATAGTCGTGTAATTAGGGATGGTAAAACCCAAATCATTCCATGGATTCTAAATCGATCCACTTCATATGGAGAGGTTTTTTTTTTGAAAAGTGGATGTGGAGCAAATATGGTAATTGCTTACCTTGCCCGCGTCACGAGATTAAGATCATTTTATCCTTGTATATATAACTATTGAAAAGGTGAAAAAAAATGTAATAATGTACTATAGAAAAATTCATATATTTTAGGTTTAAATATTTTTATGAAGAATTATGGTTAATTATTTACTTGACTTTAAAAATTATTATTGAACTATTCAGAAGATTTTTATTTACGCCATATGCAGGCACAACTTTAGGGTTAGTTTGGGAGTGCGGCCGCCCAAGGCTTGAAGGGTCTCAAAAAAAAAACTCTTTAACCTTTTAAATATTCTTGTTTATTGCATGCAGAAAAAAAAAAAGGCACTAATTTTTTTTATAGTGTATTACATTTTATAATTTTTCTAAAAAAGGCCCCAATTTATTGTTTCCCCTAGGGCCCCAAAAATGTCAAGAACAGGCCTGGGCATTTGGCTGTTAATTTTTTTTTTAAGTCTAAGTAGCGAGCTTCAAGCAACAATTTGACAATCTATACTGTGATCGATACCCATAGACAAGTAGATGAACATACCTTAAATCCAATGCAATCTAAGGTTGTTTTGGTTGTGTTCTCATTGGTTTTGGTGCTCTCAATCCAATTCATAGTAGGATAAGAGGAGAAGGCTATTGATGAGGCAATATCTCCGGAAGCGGACAGAGTACTTTTGAGTTCAAGGGTGACAGCTTCTCCAGAATTGGAAGTAGAAGCTCCTATCGGATTTGCCAGCGGGTCGAAGAGGAGAATGGCATAGTGACGCTGAGAAAGCAACATGAAACCCAAATTTTAAGGAGGAGGATGCTAATACATAAAATGAGAAGAATTAGTCAGGGGATGATGCAACAAATTACCATACTCGTAATAAGCAACCTTAGGCAATGTAATTGAATAAAAGAAACACATGCAATAATATGGAGAGATATATATACATTATGTAACACCCCTTTCCGTGTCCGTCGCCGGGACGGATACGGGGTATTACCGGATTAAAATGTAAACATACACAGAGAACCGAGCCATAAAATATCTTTGAATGCAAAACTATACATACACGTGCAACTCGTCCCTATTACGGGCTTACAAAGCCCAAAACATATATCGGGGGTGGCTCGAGACTAAACCGTGAACTTTAGAAAAAAAATTTAAACAGGGTCACACGCCCATGTAGATAGAAGGACACGTCCATGTGCCCTTGACACGCCCGTGTCTCCAGGCCGTGTAACTCCCTATTTATGACGTCAGCATCAACTAAAGATCATACAGCCAAGTCACATGCCTGTGTGCTAGGCCGTGTGATGAATTAAATTCTCACACTTAAGGTGTAGACTTCACACGACCTGGGCACACGCCCTTATCCTAAGACCGTGTCCTCTACATGGCTGAGACACACGGCCGTGTCTCTGCCCATGTGTTTACTACCATGCATACTGACTTGTAAAATTAGGGTACAGGGAGACACAACCGAATAACACGCCCATGAGGCTAACTGTGTGTCACACACGGCCTAGACACACGCCCGTGTGTCTACCCTTGTGGAAAAATTTTGAGGCTATTTTCCAAGCCCTCTTGTCACCCTTAATAATACATACACACTCACATCTTAATGGTGATTATTTTGGCAATAAAGGTTACTTAAACATCCATATCTTGTTGAATTCCTTTAATCTATTTGTTTACTCAAAATCATTCCATAACCATGCAAATTGACTTCATCCATTCATTATCAACCCCACACACATCTCAAGAGCAATAACACAATTCATGCATGCACTAATATTTAGGGTTACAGCCCAATAATCATTATGAGCCATATCTCATGGCCAACTACAAAATGAATTAATGTACCAACATAAGCCATCACTTTTGGCCAACCATCATGACACGTATAACAAAATACTAAGTCCCCTATACATGCCATACTTAAATGTATTAAGCCAAACATACCTAAAAGAATTGTTGATAGTATGGCTCGAGCTCCGATGTCCACGATACCCGAGCTAACTTGGTGATGCTAAAGGAAAAAGGAAAAGAGAGAAGGGGTAAGCATAAAGCTTAGTAAGTTGTATATAAATAACAAACAACGTAGATCATGAAATTCATGGATTAAACATGCTATCAATTACTACCACATCATCATGTTACACACAATGAACACAGTGAAGAATTAAAACAAATGTACTCGAACATCATGCTTATCTTACTCTTTTCCACTCATACTAAATTTCCCAACATGAATCGAGTTCAATACTCATGAGATTTACGTACATACCTGTACTACTCATTTTACTCATAACACTCCAATTTTTAACCAAAATCTTGAATAGCCCGTTGAACCACTCGGAATACTAAAAGATGATCAAGATTATCATACACCAAATAAACTGCCAAAGCCATGTCCAAGACATGGTCTTACATGGGATCACATATCGATGCCATATCCCAGATATGGTCTTATACAAAGTCTCATATCGGTGTCAGTGCCATGTCCCAGACATGGTCTTATACGAAATCACTTAACGATGCCAAATCTATATCTCTGATATGGTCTTATACGGGATTACACATTGGTGTTGATGCCATGTCCCAGACATGGCATTACACTAGCACACATATCAACGCCGATGCCATGTCCCAGACATGTTCTTACACTGGCTCTCATCTCGGATGTCGATGCCATGCCCCAGACATGGTCTTACATGCGATCTCATTAACCATGGTGTCATGATATCCAAATCCAAAGCATTCCTCTAGATTCCCTGAGATTTTCGAGATACATGGCTATCACCAAGATTCCATTGCGTATATCACAAACCAATTTCATTAGAACATACATACGTATATCATATGATATCAAATGTTAAACACATAATAATGGAATTTTTGAATTACTTACACACAAACTTACCTCGGTGCAAAATGTGACAATTTGTGATTTAATCCACAACCTTGCCTTTTTCTCGGTCAAGGTCTATTCCTCGTCCCTTTTGATCTATAATAACACATTTAGCTTGTTTCATACACGCACTATTCAAATCATTCCAAGAATCACAATATGAAAAAAATATAATTTTGCCCCTAAAGTTCTACATAATTACGAAATCACCCCTAGGCTCGTAAAATGAAAAGTACCTTATTTTTCTCGTTATCCAAGCCTAGCCAAATCATTTTGTCTCTTATACCAACCTAAAATTTTCATTCACACACTTACACATAGTTTTTACAACTTTTACAATTTGGTCCTTTTTATCAATTTCACCAAAAACTACCTAGTAAAAGTTGTTTATCACACATCAAACTTTCATATTCTTCCATTAAACATCAAAGCACAAGCATGTTATTCATGGGTATATTTTTGAACATGAACCCTAGCTCAAAATAAGGGTAGAAATAGCTAAATCAAGCTACTAGGATTTTAAAAATATAAAGAACATGAAAAACCGAGCTAGGATGCACTTACTTTTGAGCTTGAAAGATGAAAAAAACCCTAACTATGGCTTCTTGAGAATATTGGCCAAGGAGGGTGAAGATGAACACAATTTTTGACTATTTTTCCCTTTTAATTCTTTTAATAATTAATGGACCAAAATTCCCTTCTATTAAAACCTTGATATTTTATCCCTCCTATGTCCATTTTTGTCCATAATGACATATAATGGTCTAATTACTAAATAAGGACTTCAAATTTCAAACCTCATCACATTTAAGCCCCTTAATCAATTAGAACACATGTTTTTCACTTATTGCAATTTAGTCCTAGTAACTCAATTGGACATCTTATCAGTAAAATTTCTCATCGATATTTTCACACAATTATCTAATCACACAATAGACCTTAAAACTCTATCCATATGAACATTTCTACATCAAATTAGTGGTTTCAAAACCACTGTTCCATTTAGGCCCTGATTTGGGATGTTACACATTATAAGGGCTAGAAAGTTTTCTTAATGGCCAAAACAAAAGTAATTGTTAAACAATAAATTCAATGAACAACAATAAATTTCATGCACTTTCGATGTTCGAGTCCATAAATATTATTATATTTGTCTTCGACAATTAACTCTTTTTTAATTTTTATAAAGCTGCTTAACTTTAGATTCTACTTTTTGGAGGAGAAAAGAAATTTTAATAATTTTTTTCCAATTATACCCCCAATTTCAATAATCTTTTGCATTTTTTTAAAAAATTTAATCCGCTACTTTTAATTTTAAAATTTACTCTCTTGTTTTATAAAAAAATTAGTCTCTTGTTTGATTTAAAATTTAAAATCTAATTGATTAATTAATTAAATTTCATCATTAAACTTTAACAAAAACGTATACTATACACCAAAATGAATTAAAGCATAAATTTAATACAAACACAAATTAGAAATTTATTTGTAACATTCCATCGAATTTTAGATCATTTGATATCATTATAATTACAACAGTTAAGAGGAATTTGATGGTTTTTAAACATGTTATTTCTTGATTTAAGAATTCGAAATATAAATGGAGATAATTATATGAAAAGATAAATTTACTTGCAGCAACCTTGAGCAACATCATCCACAAAATCTTTAAGCTTGATATATATCCAAGGAACCACCTTCCATGACAGCCTTCCTCGCTAACCCTTTCCATTTCTCAACATTCTTCTTCACTTGTATCCCTTTCTCCTCATCCCCCATCACCAAATCCAAGCACCTAACAATCTCATCAGGTTCCACGATCCCTTCTTCATTAGCACTCACTCTCACCCCATTCCTCCACAATCTTCAATCAGCTTCGCATTAGTCCCTTGATCCGTCCATTGAGGGAAAGCCACCACTGGTACACTGGCCACCATGCCCTCCAACATCGTGTTCCACCCACAATGCGTCATGAAGCAACCCAACGACAGATGAGACAATACTTCCACTTGCGAACACCATGGAACCACCATACCAAACTGTTCCAATTCTTCCTTGCAAGTTAGTTTATCTTCTTCTTCCTCTTCGTAGCCTCCATCTTTTCAGTTCCTCACCTCCCATAAAGACGACCGCCGGCTGGATATTAATGCTTGAGCGATTTCCTCTACTCATCAATGGGTAATAATGCACCATACCGGTTGTTGAATCATTGGTTGAAGCTCAATAATTGGACTTAAAAAGAACTTAACAGTGTAATGACTTAAATAAAATTTTTTGAATAATTTAACGACTTAAATTAAAATTTTCTAATAGCTCGTGACCGTTTTGTAACTTTTTGAAATTGAGTAACCAAAACGTAAACTTACTAATAATTTAATGACTTTAGATGTAATTTACCCATATTTAAACATAAAGTTTCAAAAAAAATAAAAATAAAGGCTTTTCTATAATACATTTTCGCATTTCTACCATTTAAATAGTTATACATATTAAATGGATAAAATGATACTTTTATATAGTATAAGGGCAAAGAAATACCCATCATCCACACACGAAAAAAAATCCAACCCACTCCATCTTACAACCACATTTAAAAAAAATTCGTTTCGATTTGAAATCCATCACACGATTCGTATTCTCCCACCCCTAACACATATAATACTTAAATGGTCACTCTCAATTTCTTTCAAGAAAAAAATAAGGTTAAATTTTATTATTAGTCTTACTTTACAAGAGTTGTGGATTTAATCCTTATACTTTAATTTGGTCACTTTTAATCCTCATACTTTTCAAATTTTAAATTTTCAGTCCTCACTAAACAATAATTGTTAAATTCATTAAATTCAGTTATTTTCAAAATTTGATGCAGCAAACATATCATCATATGTGTAATGGCATTTCAGTTTGTTATTTTCACATATTACTTACTAAAATTTTAGTTAATGGATTAGTGATTATCATTTGTATCGAGAAGGAAATTTTAGAATTTGAAAAAATAGGGACTTAGAATGATTCAATTGGAGAATATATATTAAATCTAGAATTATACGCATAGTACATGACTAGTAATTAATATTAAACAAACAAATTTAACTACTATTATTTGGTTCAGGATGAAAATTTCAAAAGTCTAAAAGTATAGGGACTAAAATTGAACATTTTGAAAACTGCAGGACTAAAAGTGATCAAATTAAGGTATTGGGACTAAATCCATAACTTTCATAAAGTATAGGGACTAGTAACAGAATTAAACCAAGAAAACCACATCCGCATAAACTTGTGTGGTGGCTTTTAAGGCAAAACCTACTCTCGTTTCATGGTACGATAATACCTGCTCCAGTACGAAGAAAGGTATTAAAAGGGATAATAATGAATTTTATCCTCAATGTTTATATATTTTATTAATTTAATCATTTTTTAACAAAATTAATTATTAATCTTTAAAAAAACTTAAACCTTACACCAAAATTAATTAAAGCATACATTTAATACAAACACAAATTAAATTTTATTTGTAACAGTGAATTGATATTGTGTTGCTAGTACAATATTTATAGCTGCTATTATAACAGTGAATTTACTTGAAAATGATAAATTTACTTCCAACAACCTTAAGCAACATCATCAACAAAAGCTTTAAGGTTCTTATCCATGTAGCCGCCTTCCATGGAGGCTTCCCTGGCTAACCCTTTCCATTTCTCTACATTTTTTTTCACTTCCATCCGTTTCTCATCATCCCCCATCACCAAATCCAAGCACCTAAAGATCTCATCACGTTCCACGATCCCTTCTTCATTAGCACTCACTCTCACCCCATTCCCCCACACATCTTCAATCAGCTTCGCATTAGTCCCTTGATCCGTCCATTGAGGGAAAGCCACCACCGGTACACCGGTCACCATGCTCTCCAACGTCGAGTTCCACCCACAATGCGTCACGAAGCAACCCAACGACGGATGAGACAATACTTCCACTTGCGAACACCATGGAACCACCATCCCAAACTGTTCCAATTCTTCCCTGCAAGTCAGTTTATCTTCTTCTTTCTCTTTGTAGTCTCCATCTTTCCGGTTCCTCACCACCCATAAAAAGGGTCGCCGGCTGGATATTAAAGCTCGAGCTATTTCCTCCACTTGTTGCTTCGTTAACACTGCAATGCTCCCGAAGGAAACGTAAACGACTGCCGATTTTGGTTTGGAGTCTAACCATTGGAGGTAATCTTTTGAATCGGATTCAAAAAGATCTGTTCTCAAGGAATTATCCAAGGAGTCATTTGAGCTCAAGAAAGAAGATGGGATTAAAGGTCCGATGCCGACCATGTTGAAATTTTCAATGGCGTTTAATGCTTCGTGTTCCAAAGCATCGAATGTGTTAACAAGGATTTTAGGGTTGGATTCATCGGCGAGGACGTCCATTTGTTCTTGGAACAACGACAGTGCCCAACGGTAAACGTTTGAAGCGGTGACGAACGACGGAAGGTCGCGGGTGGCGAGTAGCGGCAGAACTGGTAATTTTATTGAACGCTTGGGGTTTGTTTCATCAGCATGAGCTTTAATGGTGGATTCGTATCCGTTGAAGTAAAAATAATAGATGTCAAAAACGGTGGCTGGTTGAATCCAAAGTAAAGCTGTCGGGATGTGATGTTTACGCGCCACCTCCGTGGCCCAATGGATGAACAGGGTGTAGACAATGCAAGTGACGGGTTTGCCTTCGTTTTCACTGCTTGTTATAAACTCGGAGATGGCTTCTTTGCCTCGTCGCCTCAATTCAGATAGGTAATGGTCTATGTGAACTCCGGGTTGAAAACCGTCGTCGTAGCCATCGGAAAAGGATAAAAACGTTAGGCCTTGAGCAGTGGGGACTTTGGTCATGCGGCGGCGAGCGGAGATGCAGGTGATGAAAGTTACACGTACTCCAATACGTATAAGATGCTTGGCAAATTGTAAGGTTGGGTTTATGTGGCCTTGTGCAGGGAAGGTCACTAGGAGGAAATGAGGCTGTGACATGGTGGTGATGGCGGCGCGTAGGTAGTTGAGCTGGTCTTTCTTTACGAACGTCGGATTTGGAGTATTCAAAGTGTTCTTATAAGTGATGAGAGGCACTGTAAAAAGGTGACGTTTGGGCTGACGAATTTGAAGATCTCTAAATTCTTTTGGATTTTGTTTGGAAAAATATTCATCTCGTTGTCACACTCATTCTTCCGCTACAAGGACAATAATAAATTTTTGTTATTAATATCGAAGTCAAAAATTCTGTTTGTGACAAATTAAAAGCGGAAGTTAAAAACAATTGCAAAATGGAATATATATATATATATACACATATACATCATACATATATATTATAAAAGAAAAAATTGTATGAAACTGTGTTTCTATATCATCTCTTTTTTGGTTAGAAGAATTACAAATTAAATTTTATTTCTTAATTTTTAGTGTTTTTAGTTGAATTTAAATTTGTTCCGAAAAAAATCTAATTTGCCATTTTCTTATTGGAAAATGTTAAGGATGACGTGAAATGACAGTTTTATACAATCTTTTCTCATATTATGATGTACACAATATTTAAGAAAACAATCTTACTTAGGGTTTAAAATTGTGACAAGTGGATACTTTAATTGTTTGACACATTAATACTATTAAATTTGTTTAAGTTTTTTTTTTATCACTCAACTTTTAAAACTTTCAAAATGGTCACCTAACTAATCAGATTTGTTTTTTTTGGTCCATTTCCATTAAGTGTTTGACAGAAGGTTAAAGTGATAGTTTAAAAATTAGTATAATAACAAAATTTTCCCTCAAACTTTACATATTGTATCAATTTTGTCATATTTTTTAAAAATTAACCCTACCAGGTATGCAAAGGTAAGGCATTTAACGATGCTTATGGGAAATTGATAAAAAAAATGGAACCCAATTAATTGAATGACCATTTTGAAAGTTTTAAAATTTGAGTGAGTAAAAAAAAAGTTTAAGCATAGATGGATAACTTGGTAGGTAGTTTAACTAAATATAAACTTACTAGTTTAGTGTTGGGGTTTAGTTTAACCTAAATTATAATTGGTGAATTAAATTCAAAGCTCCAAGAGTCGTGTAGTATGAAACAGACTGTGACAGCATCATGCATCAAGCTACAACCTAATCATAAAAAAACCTAGATTTTTATTTAGGTAACTTGCAGGCTCAGCCTTGGGGTAGTTTGGGAATGCACCCACCCAGGGCTAGAGGGTCTCAATTTTTCTTTTTCAGTTTTTAACGTGAAAAAAAATCTTCAAACTTAAATCATCCGATTTATTGCATGTAGAAACAAAGGACCCTTTTTTTTGTTATATTGTATTACATCTTATAATTTTTTTTAAAAGGGGCCACAATTTATTGTTTTGCCTAAGGCCCTAAAAATGTCAAGAACAGGCCAGGTCATTTGGCTAATTTTTTTTTGAAAAGTCTAGGTAGTGAGCTCCAATCGACAATTTGACAATCGGTACTGTGATCAATACTCATAGACAAGTAGAAGAACATACCTTAAATCCAAAGCAATTTAACAGTCAGTATTCGATATAGAAGAAGAAAGCTATTTAGATTTTGGTCTACAAATTAGTGACGTTCAAAGTTGTTTCATAAAAAAAAATTTAACGATAAAAGGAGGAGTGTTTTTGATTGATGTAGGTGATTCAAACAGAGAAGGCCAGAATGATTTTATAACACATCAACGATCACCTCCAAGGTCTTTGAGTGAAACAAAGTTAAGTAAATTGAACTGATAAACATGGCCATTGAAAATGTGGAGAGAAGTTATATGTATTTTTCTCGTGTATGGCTATTAGACATTAGAATAGTCAACGACCCCTAAATTCGCACAAAATATCTCATTTTAAACTCTTTAAATTTCGTCTCATTTTCATCCTTAAGCATCAATAAAAATATATCTTTACTTTTCTTAACCTTTTTAGAAAATAAAAAAGATGGTGAAGGGTTTTTCGCTGTGTTCTCATTGGCTTTGGTGCTCTCAATCCAATTCGTAGTAGGACAATAAGAGAAGGCTTTTGATGAGGCGGAATCTCCGGAAGCTGACAGGGTACTTTTGAGTTCAGAGATGGCAGCTTCTCCAGAATCAGAAGCAAAAGCTCCAACTGGATTTTTCACCGGGTTAAAGAGGAGAATGGCATAGTGATGCTAAAAAAGCAATATGAGACCCAGATTTTAAGAAGGATGATGCTAACACAGATAATGAGAAGAATTAGTCAAGGGATGATGCAACAAATTACCATAATCGAAAAAAGCAACCTTAGGCAATGTAATTGAATAAAAGAAGAACATACAATAATTTGGATACATATATACATTATAAGGGCTAGAAATTTTTCATAATGGCCAAAACAAAAGTAATTGTTAAACAATAAATTCAATAAACAACAATAAATTTCATACATTTTCGATCTTTGAGTCCGTAAATATTATTATTTAATATTTTTCTTATGAATTAACTCTTTTTTTAATTTTTATAAAGCCGCTTAACTTTAGATTCTACTTTTGGAGGAGAAAATAAATGTTTAATTTTTTTGATATAATGATTTATTTGGCCCTCTAGTTTTCCAAAAAAAATTATTTTAGTCATACATTTATTTTTTTCATATTTTTTAGCCTTTAAAATTTTGTTTTTATCAAATCACCCCAAGATGAATAGCAAAGTTAACGATTTTTTAAATTCGCTAATGTAGCATACACTTGGATAGCCACATAGATGACACCTCATCATTTAATTTTTTTAAAAAAATTAAAAATTAAAAAAATATATTTTTAAAAATTAAAATTATTAAAAAGTATAAAAATTATAAAAAGATAGTTTTTAATTTTTAAAATTTTAAAAAATTAATTAAATGTTGATATGTCATCCACATAGCAGTCCATGTGTATGCTGCTTCAACAAAGTTAAAAAACGTCAACTTTTTTTTATCCATTTTAGCATGATTTGACAAAAATAATTCAAATTTAAGGGTTAGAAGAGAAAAAAATTAAATGAAGAACTAAAATGACTTTTTTTTGTAAAATTAGAGAGTCAAAAAATCATTATATCTTTTTTTTTACATAAATTTAATATAGTTGGCACGGGGAAAACCTAATTTTGGTTTAATTCATTTATATAGGGAAAAATAAACTACAAATTCAATTAATTCAAATAAAAAGATTAATATGAAATACAAATAACGTGTTTTAAATTTGTTTCACATCATATCCAAACTAAAGTTTAACGTTGAAGTCAATAACTAGACTATTAATACTTTTGAAAATTGATCGCAAAATGTTAAAATTAGAAATTGATAAACTATAACTCATTATTTGAAGAAGTCTAATGAAATTAACCCTATAATTTATATAAAAATATAACTTATTTAATTTCTTATTTATGATAATAATTGGAGGCTTGATAATATCATATCCCATCAACATTACTTCGGAACAATAAATGCACGAAGAGCTAACATATATGTTTTTTATATAAAAATGCTTACTTCTCCTCATAATTCATCCTCAACTCTTAAATCGAATTAAAAATGCACTTAATTATGCTTAAACTAATGTTTTCTTGGTTGTTGCAATTAGCAACAGTACTAATCAAACTGAAACTCAATTGACAAGATGACTTATGTTAGATAGGACTATAGTACTTACACTATCACTTTCATTTTTCTTTTAAAAAAACCACATCCATGTATAAATCCATTTATCTATACCATTATTGTTGTTATCATTTCAAACTCTTGGGTCCTTTTGGATGGGCAGTGAGATTAGTTCCAATGAGATTAAAATTATAGTATAGATGTGTAACTAGGAATGGTAAAACTCAAATCACTCAATGGATTCCGAATTGATCCACACCAGATGAAGAGGTTTTTTTTTTAAAAGTGGATGTGGAGCAAGGCGAGGTGGATTTTTGTTCTTTTAGATAGTGAGTATGGAGCAATTATGGTAATTGCTTACCTCACCCCGCTCTAGGAGATTAAATTGTCATTTTATCCTAGTATGTATATAACTATTAAAAATGTGAAAAAAAATGTAATAATGTATTATAAAAAATTTCATATATTTTATATTCAAATATTTTTCTAAAGAATTATGGATAATTATTTACTTGACTATAAAAATGATTACTAAACTATTCAGACGATTTTTATTTAAGTCACTTGCAAGTTTGGTCCTGGGGGTAGTTTGGGAGTTCGACCACCAAGGGCTGGAAGGGCCTAAATTTTTTTTTCAAGTTTTTAATGTGGAAAAAAAATCTTAAACCTTTTAAATATTCTTGTAATGTCCCAAAACCCGGCCTAGAAGTTTACCCAGATCTAGGAGGTTACATTGATCATCAAAGTGATCTAAAGCAATTTTACAAAACGGAATGTTAACATCTCATTTATAACTGATTTAGCCAGATAAGAACTACATCGTTAAACCATTTAGATTTTAAAATAGATAATTTAAGTTACGACCAAAAATACAGGATTATAAATCCGCAATTCTCTGAAATTAAATCCAAAATAAGTTTTACGAGAAATGCCAAACTACTTATACCACAGTTCTTATAATTAACTACTGTCCAGAACAGTTCATCAAAATAGGAATTGAAAAGAAAACTTATTAGCTTGTTTTAAAAAGTGTCTATCCGAGACCTCTTGCATGTCAAGTCCAGCTATAGAAAACGAGAGTACATGAAAAAGGGAAACACTAAGAGAGTGAACTACACGAGCTCAGTGTGAGTCTGAAACCAAGAGCAAACAACCAAAAGATAGAGTAACTCAACGGTTAGCCAGAAAAGTATATGCTCATGAATCACATACAAAACGCTTATAACGGTAATCCAGTATAAGATATATTCAAGTAGACCATAACACATATCATTTATACACTTTTGCACACTAATCATGTGATCAACACACCAATGCTCACATAGACAAACATACATCCAGATGTGTGATGAATGCAATAAATCAAAAACAACCCACCCCACCAACCAAACACCTCTCCGACCACCCTACACACCACATATGAGCTAATCAAGCCCAACCAACCATGCACACCCCAAAGGACCTCGAAAGGCCCATCCACCCTGCACACCATATGTGTGGAACTAAGCCACTTGAATGATAATATGCAGCTGAGCTGGCATATAAAAAGTATAGTGTGGTAAACCGTTGTACAGATATATTGCAGTTAAAATTGCCAAATCAGATCAGACTCCCTTCTTTTCGCAACCAAACCTAAAATTTTATGCAAATGCATATGTGCAAACAAGCTTACAGAATCTATGTACACAACTTACAGACATTCTAGTAGAATTAGAGTGTACACATTTAATCGACCAAATTTAGAATCAGTTATAACGATACTTAAAACTTAAAACAATCATTAAATTAGTGCAATGAACAAAAATATAGCATAAGATTGAGCCAAAACAGAGTCCGAACCACCCTTACTAAGCTCTAGCCGAAGGTTGGAACATACAGGAACAGAAATAAGTTATAATCTGACACAGAATGAAAATTTGTAAAACAGGGCCACACGACCGTGTGGAAGTGCCTAGGCCACGTGGAAATCTACACACCCATGTGAAAGAGACACACGTCCATGTAAAAAGGCACACGTCCGTGTGAAAGGAGACACACGGCTGTGTGGCTTAGGCACACGCCTATATGACCCAAGGACATAGCCGTGTGACCAGGCCATGTAACTCTCTGTCCAAGTGTGGAAGCCTCACATGCCTGTGTGCCCACGGGACACGGCAATGTGTCCAGAACACATGCCTATGTGAAAATCGACAAAAATCCTTAAAATTTTAGATGAAAACCCTAATTTCTAACTACACACGGTTGTATGAACCACCCATGTGGGGCACACGCCCATGTGGCCACTCGTGTGGTCACAAAACCACACTGAAATGGGCCAAAATTGTGATTTTCTCAATTGAAACAAATTATTAACGTCAGTAGCACTAAAAACCCACTCCAAAATTGATTGGGGATCATGTATTACATGATCAAAACGACCCCTACCCACTCAGTATCAGAAACACACAGCTTAATTTCAGAAGCACACAAGAAATCCCTAAATTTCACGGAATCCAACAACGAAAAAATAAACAGTTCAGAAACAAACTTTAAAGCATGATTCCAACGTCGAAAACCAGTCGATTCAACACTCAACGGAACAACAAATGACTTGAGAAGCAATAACCAGCGACAACAGTTTCAAATCAATAGGGAAAAAAATGAAAGACTAAAAGAGGAGAAAGACTTTTAAAAAAATAAGTAAATTAGAATAACAGAGAAAATGGCAAAAAAGAACGTCGGGAAGTTTTTTGGGATCACTTTCCATTTCCAAAAATTAAACATTAATAATAAAATAAATATATAATAATAAAAATATTACATAAATATCTAAAACACTCATAAGGATTCAAACACGAAACCTAAAGGTAAACTACCACACTTACAACCACTAAATCAGCAAGCTCATTCTAACATTAAAACGAGAAAACAAACATAATTGTTCAACCTACACACTGACAGTAAACACATACCCCAAAACTTCTAACCCTGAAATCCGGGATATTACAATTTCGATTAATTGCAGGTAGAAAAAAAGGGCCCCAATTTTTTTTATTATATTGCATAACATTTTTTTAATTTTTTAAAAGGGGCACTAATTTATTGTTTTGCCAAGAGCCCCAAAATGTCAAGAACGGCCTAGTTACTTGGCTTTTTTTTTTCGAAATGTCTAGTTAGCGAGCTCCAAGCGACAATTAGACAATCGGTACAGTGATCGATACCCATTGACAAGTAGAAGAATTTACCTTAGATCCAATTCAATTTAACAGTAAATATCTGATATAGAAGAAGAAAGCTATTTAGATTTTGGTACACAAGTTAGTGACGTTTAAAGTTGTTTCATGGAAAAAAATTGAACTATAAAAGGAGAATGATAGTTTTTGATTGGTGCAGGTGATGCAAACAGAGAAGGTCAAAATGATTTTATAACACATCAACAACCATCGAGAACGTCTTCAAGTGAAATAAGAGAAGTAAAATTTTAGTCTCTTGTTTGATTTAAAATTTAAAATCAAATTGATAGCGTTATTAATTAAATTTCATGATTAAGCTTTAAAAAGAACTTACACCATACACCAAAATTAATTAAAACATAAATTTAAAAAAAACACAAATTAGAAATTTATTTGTAACATTCCATCGAATTTTAGATAATTTGATATCATTATTATTACAACAGTTAAGAGGAATTTGATGGTTTTTAAACATGCTATTTCTTGATTTAACAATTCAAGATATAAATGGAGATAATTATATAAAAAGATAAATTCAATTGCAACAACCTTGAGCAACATCATCCACAAAAGCTTTAAGGTTCATATTCAAGGAACCACCTTCTATGACGGCCTCCCCCGCTAACCCTTTCCATTTCTCAACATTCTTCTTCACTTGCATCCCTTTCTCCTCATCCCCCATCACCAAATCCAAGCACCTAATGTAATATCCTGATTTTGGGCCTAGTCGGAATAGTGGTTTCGTGACCACAAAATCTGAGATATAAATAATTATTTTATGATTATTTTAAGGTCTATGATATGATTGCATGATTGTGTGAAAATTTCGTGAAGAAATTTTATGCATAAAGTGCTTAATTTGAAATTTGGGACTAAATTGAATAAATTGCAAAACTTGTGTTCTAGAAGTATTTTGCATAAAATTGAATTAGATTATTAATTAGAGGTCCTTAAAGAGCAATTTTACCAATTTCTAAGTCTATGGACAAAATTGGACATGGATGGAATTTTGGAAAGTTTAGTAGTAAGGGCATTTTGGTCATTTAGGGTAAAATGAATTAAAATACAAAATTAAAAGCCAATTTTTCTCATCTTCAACCCCATGGCCGAATATAGCAAGGAGAAACCATGGCTAGGGTTTTCAAGCTTCCAAGCTCGATTGTAAGTCCGTTCTAGCCTCGTTTTTAATGATTTTTACGCTTTTGGAGTCCTAGCTCGATTTAGCTTATGCTAGCAATAATTTAACCTAGGGTTTATATTTGGAAAAATACCCATAGGTGAAATTTGTGTATTTTGGTGTTTTATGATAGAATGTGAGGTTTTAAATTATGTTAGACAACTTGTGCTACTCGGTTTTAAGTGAAAACGAGCAAAAGGGCTTAATCGGTAAAAATACCTAATAGTCATAAGTACATGTTAGAGTGAGAATTTGATGTTGCCATAGAATGGAAAAATGATCAGCGTGTCATAAAACATAAGAAAATAGGCTGAATTTTAATTTACGAGCTTTGGGGAAAAAGTGTAAATATGCAAAAGTTTAGGGGCAAAATTGTAATTTTTCCAAAATATGATTTTGGGTCAATTTGAATAATGTGAGTCCTAATTAGACTATATTTTAAATGATAGAGCAAGGAAAACTGAAATTCGGGCTAAAATGGGGAAAATACCAAGTTGTGGACGAAATGGTAAAAATAGCCATTTTCGCATACGAGGTAAGTTCATATGTAAATGTTGGTAACATAGTTATTATTTTAAATGTTTTAATGTTTTTAAATGATATGATAATTATTATGAAATATTATACTTGTGATAATTGTTTGATAATATGTAATTATGTGAATTACTTGATGAGTATGAACTATCACCAAGTATCAATTTCGATATTCCGTGGAAGACGGCAAAGATGTGAGATCGAGGAAAAAGCCCGTTTGAACCTTAGGAATAGATTAGGATACAAGTGACATGTCACTAGGATGGTTGAGCATCCGAACTCGTTGAGTTGAGTCCGAGTTCACTTATGGATGCGAGCGTCCGAACTCGTTGAGTTGAGTCCGAGTTCGTGAGATGTAACTAGGCATCCGAACTCGTTGAGTTGAGTCCGAGTTCACTTATGGATGCGATTGAGCTCGTTGAGTTGAGTCCGAGTTCACTTATGGGCGGGTTACATGGTAGCTTGGCTACATATGTGGCACTTATGTGCAAACTTTCCATGTATCCGAATTATATTCGATGTGTTCAACGGGTAAAGTTCTACTCAAATGGAGGAATACTCAAGATGAAAGGGACGTATTGGTAAGTGTTGTGAAATGGATACTTTGAACAGGTATGTACTTAACCCTCGGGTTGAAAACTCGATATAACAACAATATGGTAAGATGATAAATGAAAAGGTGATATGAATGTCTTCTTGATGATTATGCAAATGATGTTTTATGTTTGCTTATATGGTTATGTTACTTGCTATTTGCATGTGAGCTTACTAAGCATTTATGCTTACTCCTCCTTTTCATTCCTTGTAGTGTTGACAAGCCAGCTCGAAATCGAAAACGGTCTGAGGCACGCCACACTATCCGTATACCATCTTGGCATAATGGCTTGTATATTTTGAGTATGGCATGTATAGCATTATAATCATTTTATATGTATGGTCTTATGATATGGTTATTGAGTGGTATAGAAATAGAAATGCTTGGTAATGATTAGCCATTGGAATGGCTAATCATGATCATATTTGGTATTATGTATGTCAAATTGCTAGCTAATCCATGGAAACCATGAAATAGGTAAAATTTACCATAAAATAGATTCAGACAGCAGCAGTGATGTGAGTTTGAAAAATCACTAAAAATAGTAGAAATGAAATTAAATAATGAATAAGTTATGGAATCGAAGCTTGATGAGTCTATTTTCATATGGAATAAGCGAAACAGGTATATGAGCTATATTTTATGAGATGTTTAAATTTTTGTGAAACAGGACCAGAGCGATTTCTGGATCCCCTGTTATGATTTTGGAAATTCACCATAAATTTTATAAAGATAATTAGAAGTCACGCTTTATATGTACAGATTCCTTATTGAGTCTAGTTTTATTAGAGACAAACGGCATAGTCATTGAAGGTCTGTATAGGGAGATATCTGATTCGTAATACACAGAGGTCAGAGTAGTTGAACCCTGAAATAGGGGAGACTTTAACTAATAAACTGTACTAATTGGCCCAACCAAAATTCTAGAAAAAATTAGTAGATATATATATATGAGCCTAGTTTCAGGAAAAATTTACGAATTGGATTTGAGTTTCGTAACTCGAGATATGATTTTTAAAGCGATGTGATGCAGTTAGCCAGCTTGTCTGGAAATTTTAAAATGAATTGTATGAGCTGTTTAATTAATGAATTAAGTCCGTTAACACCTCGTGTTCGACTCCGGAAACGGTCTCGGGTACGGGGTGTTACACCTAACAATCTCATCACGTTCCACGATCTCTTCTTCATTAGTACTCAGTCTCACTCCATTCCTCCACACATCTTTAATCATCTTCGCATTAGTCCCTTGATCCGTTCATTGAGGGAAAGCCACCACCAGTACACCGGCCACCATGCTCTCTAACATCGTGTTCCAACCACAGTACATCACGAAGCAACCCAACGGTGAATGAGACAATACTTCCACTTGTAAACACCATGGAACCACCATCCCAAACTGTTCCAATTCTTCCCTGCAAGTTAGTTTATCTTTTTCTTTCTCTTCATAGCCTCCATCTTTCCGATTCTTCACCACCCATAAAAACAGTTGCCGGCTAGATAATAAAGCTCGAGCCATTTCCTCTACTCGTCGATGGATACTAATCCACCATACCAATTGTTGAATCATCGGTTGGAGCTCACTAATTGGACTTAAAAAGAACTTAACAACGTAATGACTTAAATAAAAAAATTTTTGAATAGCTCAACGACTTAAATGAAAATATTCTAATAGCTCATGCCCGTTTTGTAACTTTTTGAAATTAAGTAACCAAAATGTAAATTTACTAACAATTTAGTGACTTTAGAAACATAAAGTTTCAAAAAAAAAATTAAACATAAAGGCTTTTCTATAATGCACTCTCGCGTTTCTACCATTTAAATAGTTATACATATTAAACGGATAAAATGATACTTTTATATAGTATAAGAGCAAAATCACTCCATCTTACAACCACATTTCAAAAAAATTTATTTCGAACTATTTGAAATCCATCACAAGATTCATATTCTCTCATCCCTAACACATATAATACTTAAATGGTCACTTTTAATTTCTTTCTAGAGAAAAACAAGGTTAAATTTTTTATTAGTCTTACTTTATAAAAGTTGTGGATTTAATCCTTATACTTTAATTTGGTCACTTTTAATCCTCATACTTTTCAAAATTTGAAATTTAAGTCCTCACTAAACGATAATTGTTAAATTCATTAAATTTTATTATTTTTAAAATTTGATGCAACAAACATATCATCATATGTGTAATGGCATTTCAGTTTGCTATTTTCTCATATTACTCACTAAAATTTTAGTTAATGGATTAGTGGCTATCATTTGTATCGAGACGGAAATTTTTTGAATTCGAAAAAAATAGGGATTTAGAATGATTTAATTGGAGAATATATATTAAATCTACAATTGTATGCATAGTACATGACTAGTAATTGAAATTAAACAAAAGAATTTAACTACTATTATTTGGTTCAGGACGAAAATTTCAAAAGTCTAAAAGTATAGGGACTAAAATTGAACATTTTGACAAGTGCAGGACTAAAAGTGATCAAATTAAAGTATTGGGACTAACTCCATAACTTTCATAAAGTATAGGGACTAGTAGAAGAATTAAACCAAGAAAACCACATCCGCATAAACTTGTGTGGTGGCTCGTCATTCGCATGTTGACTACAAGGCAAAACCTACTCAAGTTTCATGGTACAATAATAACTGCTCCAGAACGATGAAAGGTATTAAAAGGAATAATAATGAATTTTTTCCTCAATATTTATATATTTTATCAATTTAATCATTTCCAACAAGCAACATCATCCACAAAAGCTTTAAGGTTCATATCCATGGAGCCGCCTTCCATGGAGGCTTCCCTGGCTAAGCCTTCCCATTTCTCTACATTTTTCTTCACTTCCATCCCTTTCTCATCATCCCCCATCACCAAATCCAAGCACCTAACGATCTCATCACGTTCCACGATCCCTTCTTCATTAGCACTCACTCTCACCCCATTCCCCCACACATCTTCAATCAGCTTCGCAGTAGTCCCTTGATCCGTCCATTGAGGGAAAGCCACCAGCGGTACACCGGCCACCATGCTCTCCAACGTCGAGTTCCACCCACAATGCGTCACGAAGCAACCCAACGACGGATGAGACAATACTTCCACTTGCGAACACCACGGAACCACCATCCCAAACTGTTCCAATTCTTCCCTGCAACTCAGTTTATCTTCTTCTATCTCTTCGTAGCCTCCATCTTTCCGGTTCCTCACCACCCATAAAAACGGTCGCCGTCTGGATATTAAAGCTCGAGCGATTTCCTCCACTTGTTGCTTCGTTAACACTGCAACGCTCCCGAAGGAAACGTAAACGACTGCCGATTTTGGTTTGGAGTCTAACCATTGGAGGTAATCTTTTGAATCGGATTCAAAAAGATCGGTTCTCAAGGAATTATCCAAGGAGTCGTTTGAGTTCAAGAAAGAAGATGGGATTAAAGGTCCGATGCCGAGCATGTTGAAATTTTCAATGGCGTTTAATGCTTCGTGCTCCAAAGCATCGAAGGTGTTAACAAGGATTTTAGGGTTGGATTCATCGGCGAGGACGTCCATTTGCTCTTGGAACAACGACAGTGCCCAACGGTAAACGTTTGAAGCGGTGACGAACGACGGAAGGTCGCGGGTGGCGAGTAGCGGCAGACCTGGTAATTTTATTGAACGCTTGGGGTTTGTTTCATCAGCTTGAGCTTTAATGGTGGATTCGTATCCGTTGAAGTAAAAATAATAGATGTCAAAAACGGTAGCGGGTTGAATCCAAAGTAAAGCTGTCGGGATGTGATGTTTACGCGTCACCTCCGTGGCCCAATGGACGAACAGGGTGTAGACAAAGCAAGTGACGGGTTTGCCTTCGTTTTCACTGCTTGTTATAAACTCGGAGATGGCTTCTTTGCCTCGTCGCCTCAATTCAGATAGGTAATGGTCTATGTGAACTCCGGGTTGAAAACCGTCGTCGTAGCCATCGGAAAAGGATAAAAACGTTAGGCCTTGAGCAGTGGGGACTTTGGTCATGCGGCGGCGAGCGGAGATGCAGGTGATGAAAGTTACACGTACTCCAATACGTATAAGATGCTTGGCAAATTGTAAGGTTGGGTTTATGTGGCCTTGTGCAGGGAAGGTCACTAGGAGGAAATGAGGCTGTGACATGGTGGTGATGGCGGCGCGTAGGTAGTTGAGCTGGTCTTTCTTTAGATTTGGAGTATTCAAAGTGTTCTTATAAGTGATGAGAGGCACTGTAAAAAGGTGACGTTTGGGCTGACGAATTTGAAGATTCCTAAATCCTTTTAGATTTTGTGTGGAAAAAAACTCATCACGTTGTCACGAGCATTGTTGCACTACCAGGACAATAAATTTTCTCTCATTAATTTCCATATGTTAAATTAAAATATAAATTCATTTTTTTAATATTATCTATTTTATTATTAATAACGAAGTCAAAAATTTGTTTGTGACAAATTAAAAGCCCAAGTTAAAAACAATTGCAAAACCGAATACATATATATTATAATATACACAATATTTAAGAAAATAATCTTAAGTAAGGTTTAAAATTGTGAAAAGTGAATATTTTAATTGTTTGATAAATTAATACTTTGGTAAGTCAAGATAAATTTTAGGGGCGAATGAAATTTTAATTTTTATAGTATATATTTTATAATTTTAAAAGATTAAATCAAATTTTTATAATTTTAGGGGTAAAATATAATTTTACCTTTACTAATTTAAAATTTTAAAAAATTTGAAGAGCCTAAATATAAATTTTCCGTTTTAGGGAGGCTAATGCCCCGCCAAATTTCCCCCTATATCCGTCTCTATTAATACTATTAAATATGTGTTTTTATCACACAAATTTGTTTAAAATTAGTATAATAACAAATTTTATCCTAAAACTTTACATATTGTATTAATTTAGTCATAATTTTTAAAAATTAACCCTCAACTTTACAAATACCTAATCTTCCAAGTATGCAAAGGTAAGGCATTTAACGATGCTCAAGGGAAATGGATAAAAAAATGGAACCCAATTAATTAAATGACCATTTTGAAAGTTTTACAAATTGAGTGAGTAAAAGAAAAGTTTAAGCATAGATGGATAACTTTGTAGGTAGTTTAACCAAATATAAACTTACTAGTTTAGTTTAACCTAAATTATAATTGGTGAATTAAATTCAAACCCCCAAGAGTCGTGTAGTATGAAATTGTCTGTGACAGCATCATGCATCAAGCTACAACCTAATCATAAAAAAACTAGTTTTTTTTATTTACATACGGCCTTAGGGTAAATTGGGAGTGTGCCCGCCCAGGACTAAAGGGTCTTAAATTTCTTTTTTCAGTTTTTAATGTGGAAAAAAAAATCTTCAACCTTTTTAATCTTCTGATTTATTGCATGCAGAAGAAAAATGGGTCCTATTTTTTTTGGTTATATTGTATTACATCTTATAATTTTTTCTAAAAGGGGTCCAAATTTATTGTTTCGCCTAGGGCCCCAAAAATATCAAGAACATGCCTGGTCATTTGGCTATTATTTTTTATTTTTAAAAGTCTAGGTAGTGAGCACGAATTGATAATTTGACAATCGGTAATGTGATCAATACTCATAGACAAGTAGAAGAACATACCTTAAATCCAAAGTAATTTAACAGTCAGTATTCGATATAGAAGAAAAAGCTATTTAGATTTTGGTCAACAAATTAGTGACGTTCGAAGTTGTTTTATGGAAAAAAATTGAACTATAAAAGGAGAATGAGTGTTTTTGATTGGTATAGGTGATTTAAACAGAGAAGGTCAGAATGATTTTATAACACATCAACGATCACCAATAACATCTTCAAGTGAAACAAAGTGAATTAAATTGAACCCACCAATAATAGTGATAAACATGGCCATTGAAAATTTGGAGAGAAGTTATATGTATTTTTGTCGTGTATGGCTATTAGGCACTGTACTAGCCAACGACCCTTAAAATTGCCCAAAATATTTGATTTTAAACTTTTTAAATTTCATCTCATTTTCATCTTTAAGCATCAATAAAAATATATCTTTACTTATTTCTTAACCTCTTTAGAAAATAAAAAAGATGGCCAAGGATTTTTTTGGTTGTGTTCTCATTGACTTTGGTGCTTTCAATCCAATTCGTAGTAGGACAAGAGGAGAAGGCTTTTGATGAGGCAAAATCTCCGGAAGCCGACATGGTGTTTTTGAGTTCAAGGATCGCAGCTTCACCAGAACTGAAAGCAGAAGCTCCAACTGAATTTTTCGGCGGGTTAAAGAGGAGAATGACATAGTGACGCTCAAAAAGCAACATGAGACCTAAATTTTAAGGAGGAGGATGCTAACACAGAAATTGAAAAGAATTAGTTAGGGGATGATGCAGCAAATTACCATAATCATAATAAGCAACCTTAGGCAATGTAATTGAATAAAAGAAGCACATGCAATAATATGGATATATATATATATACATTATAAGGGCTAGAAAATTTTCTCAATGGCCAAAACAAAAGCAATTGTTAAACAAAAATTCAATGAACAATAATAAATTTCATACATTTTCAATGTACGAATCTATAAATATTATTATTTAATATTTGTCTTGGGAAATTAACTTTTTTTTAATTTTTATAAAGTCGCTTAACTTTAAATTCTACTTTTGGAGGAGAAAATAAATGTTTAATTTTTTTGCCATAATGACTTATTTGGCCCTCCAGTTTTCCAAAAAAAAATTTAGTCATTCATTTTTTTTTCATATTTTTTAGTCTTTAAACTTGTGTTTTTATCAAATCATCCCAAAATGGATAGAAAAGTTAACAATTTTTAAACTTTGCTAATGTGGCATACACGTAGATTGCCACATGGATGACACCTCATCACTTAATTATTTTTAAATTTAAAAATTACAAAATCTATTTTTAAAATTAAAATTATTAAAAACTATAAAATTATAAAAAGATAGTTTTTAATATATTAAAATTTTAAAAAATTAATTAAATGTTGACATGTCATCCACGTGGCAATCCATGTGTATGCCGCTTCAACAAAGTTAACAAATGTCAACTTTTCTATCCATTTTAGAATGATTTGACAAAAGATGAAAATTTAAGGGCTAGTAGAGATGAAAAATTAAATAAAAACTAAAATGACTTTTTTTGTAAAATTAGAGAGTCAAAAAAATCATTATACCTTCTTTTTTTCTTTCATAAATTTAATATAGTTGGCACCGGGAAAACCTAATTTTGGTTTAATTCATTTATGTAGGGAAAAAATAAACTACAAATTCAATGAATTCAAATAAAAAGATTAATATGAAATACAAATAATGTGTTTTAAATTTGTTTCAGATCATATCAAAACTAAAGTTTATTGTCGAAGTCAATAACTAGACTATTGATACACCATAGCAAATTAAGCTTTTAGTGAAGTTTTGACCGAAAATGCCGCAAGTATATACCATTAGTGGCGTTTTTAAGGGTTTTTCTTAAAAATGCCATAAAAGGTAAGGCAATAACGGCGTTTGTAAATTTTTAAATTTGATTGAAACAACGTCGTTTTTGTTCTTTGATACAAGCCGATTTCTTTTTTCTTTCGCAAACGATGCCGTTTTATTTCTTCCCCAATTCCCTTTTCTTTCGCAAACGATGTCGTTTTATTTATCTTCCCCGATTCCCTTTTTTTTCCCGATTCCCTTTTCTTTCTCAACCTGTTCTTTGCTTCACTAAATTAAAATCATGTTATTCTATTTTATACCTGAAAATCCTCTAAACATGTTCTTCTATTTTATTTCTCAGTCTGTTCTTTGATTTCCCGAAATCCTAAACACCCACTGTGCCCCATTTCCTTAGAGGCTGTAACCAAGCAACCGTTTACCCAGTTTCCCGATGCCTAGCCACTTTACCCAGCTGCGAACTCAATCTTAGCAAGTATGTGAGGTTTTTGATTTTTTTTGTTTGGGTTTGTTAAAATTTATTTCCTTTAGTTTTCAGTCGTGTTGTCAAATTGAACATGTAAACGTTAAAACTTCTCAACGAAATTTTAACTTTTAAAAAAAATTAAACATAAAGGCTTTTCTATAATGCATTTTTGCATTTCTACCATTTAAATAGTTATACATATTAAACGGATAAAATGATACTTTTATATAGTATAAGGGCAAAGAATTACCCATTGTCCACACAGAAAATAAAAAATCCAACCCACTCCATCTTACAACCACATTTCAAAAAAATTTGTTTCGAATGATTTGAAATCTATCACATGATTCGTATTCTCCCATCCCTAACACATATAATACTTAAATGGTCACTTTCAATTTCTTTCAAGAAAAAACAAGGTTAATTTTTATTATTAGTCTTACTTTACAAAAGTTGTAGATTTAATCCTTATACCGTAATTTGGTTACTTTTAATTCTTATACTTTTCAAATTTTAAAATTTTCGTCCTCACTAAACGATAATTGTTAAATTCATTAAATTCTATTATTTTCAAAATTTGATGCAACAAACATATCATCATATGTGTAACGGTATTTCGGTTTGCTATTTTCACATATTACTTACTAAAATTTTAGTTAATAGATTAGTGACTATCATTTGTTTCGAGACGGAAATTTTAGAATTTGAAAAAAATAGGGACTTAGAATGATTCAATTGGATGTGGGACTGATAAAAGGGATATATCATGTATTACCGGATCAATCCATCTCACATTTACAGTGTGCGGATGATATTATAAAGGCTAAAGAAGAGGTAGTGCATAATGTGAAGTATATATTAAGGTGCTTCGAGACTTTTTCGGGGTTGAGTATAAACTTTAAGAAACCATGTTTAGTGGCCTTGGGGACAAATGAGGAATTTCATTGGAGAATGGCTGCAATTTGTCGTTGCAGTATTGGTAATTTACCATTAAGCTATCTTGGAATCTCGTTAGGTGCTGTTCCGAGAAGAGTAGTGACGTGGGAGCCAATTGCGGAAAAATTTAAGAAGAGATTCGCAGGTTAGGCTTCATTTGGGGTGGCGGTGCGGTGTGGTGTAGTGCATTTAGCTTACTTTTTGTCTCACGCTACAGTATCGCTAAAGTATCTAATCTCACTGCCACTGCTGTTTTTACATTAACCGCAGGTAAACGCACCGTCTATCCAAACTCACCCTTAGAAAAGGAGAATGTCGTATTTTACGGCTAGGGTGGTGCTAATTAATTCGGTATTGTCTTCATTACTGATTTATTATATGTGTCATAATTGCAGGCGCCTTCATCGGTGATTAATAATATAGATAAGTTCAGAAGACAATTTTTATGGAGTGGCTCGGACAAAAAAAGAAAAATGGCAAGGGTTGGCTAAGATAAAGTGTGTCTTCCGAAAAAATTGGGAGGGGCAGGGGTGGTAAACTTAAAGGTTAAAAACTGTGCGTTGATGGAAAAATGGGGTTGGAGATTCTCCATGGAAAAGAATACATTATGGAGGAGAGTGATTAAATCAAAATACGAATCGAGCCAGCAAGAGTGGAAGCTTAATACATCTAGGCCTAAAGAAATGTTTGTGATATGACGGGGGATTGTGGAAAACTCGAAAAGAACGGAGGTGACAAAATGGACAGGGCTAAATCCTTATCGTTGGGTGATTGGAAATGGAAAATCTATCCTGTTTTGGGAAGATGTGTGGTATGAGGATGAAGCAGTTTAGTTAAGGGTGGGGAATATGCGAATTATGGATTGGGAACCACCTCCTTATAGTTGGATGAAATTTAATGATAAAGGTTGAGAAGGATGAACGCGAAAGCGGATCGTAAAGTTTGTCAAAGTCGCGGATTTGACTTAGGGCTCTAGACGTTCGGAAAGAAACTTGGATTTTTCTTGACACAACCTGAAACGAAATTAAATCCAAGTTAGATAAAATAATTAAAACAAATAATAAATCAAGGATTCAGGAAGTGAATAAAGAAGATAAATGGAAAGATAGAACGTGGCGTGTAGAAGTCCTAAGAAGCCTTGGAAACACGAAGATTCCACAACCCCCTTCAAGCGGCTCTAATTTCCCCTCCAAAATAAAAACCTTGGCAAGAAAAAGTTTGAAGATGATCCCCACAATCTAAAAATATTGTTAAAACTCTTCTAAAAGAAACTCAAGAGAAATTCTTGAAAAGAAAAAACTCAAAGAGAATTTATTAACTCAAAAGAGAAAATAGAATAATAATCAATTGTCCCCCTGTATACAATGCAAAGGCCTATATATAGGCTAGATAAATAAATCTAAATAAAACTCCTAAGTATACTAGAACTCTAATTTAATCTAAACAAGAAGTAGTTTTAAACTAAACTTTCTTGTTAACATAAAATTCCTAAATAACTTAAAATACTTAATAATGATAAAAATTCGGAATAAAATAATAATAAAATAATAAGAGCTAATAAACAAAATATTGTGCTTATATATAATAAAAATTAAGCCTAAAACTTAAACCCAATATGATTTAAACTCAATTAAAAGCCCGAAACTCGTAATTCCGTCTTAGAAATTCTGCTCACGCAGTCTTTACTAAAATGGTCATAACTTGAGCTCCCGAACTCAAAATTGAGTGAATCAAAATGCATTTCGAAGCTAAGAGATAGATCTTCAAACAAATGAGACATCTCAACCTAAAAATGCCAGGATCCCATCCAAAAAGTCGTTGAAATTCTTCTGATTTCCCAAGCCTGAAAATTGACAATTTTGATGATTGGAATCTAATAAATTTCACCCCATCTGTGCATGTATCATTTAATGTAGCTAGGATTTCTTTGGATGAAAGAGCGGGCTGCGGAGGGGTGTTGTGGAATGGGAAAATGGTTGTTTCAGCTCTATTTTCAGGTAACTGTGCAGTGGGGGTTTGGAAATGATGGTACTGATGGCTATAAAAGTAGCAATAAAGATGTTTTCAAATTTGTTTCATAAGGTGCAACTTCCTTTGATTATAGAGTTTGATTTGAATACGGTTTCGAATTAGTTGAAATATAGAAATCTTCGTCCATGGTCGCTAAGGAAGTTGTTTGTAAAATTGAAGATGGATGTAGACATATTGCTGAAATCCAGTTTGTAGTCACTAATAAAAAAAGAATGGAATGGCAGAAACTTTAGCAAAGGCAGGCATGTCAAGCAAAAACTTCTTTAAAGCTGCTTGGTGATTTGCTGCTGATGCAGAGCGGATGATGCTGGGATGGTCTGCTATTTTCTGCAGCAGAGTACAACGGGAAAATCTGTTGTTAAAGTGTTTTTGTCTGCTTAGTAGTATTTGTTAGGCTGTTCTGTTTTATTTGTTTTTTTTTTTTAAACTGTGTTTGATCTTGTTTGGATTGTTCTCAACAATCCTTTTTGTTTTTCTTTGACTTTGCAAAAAAATTAGAGAATATATATATTAAATCTACAATTGTATATATAGTACATGATTAGTAATTGAATTTAAACAAACAAATTTAACTACTATTATTTGGTTAGGATGAAAATTTCAAAAGACTAAAAGTATAGGGACTAAAATTGAACATTTTAAAAAGTGCAGGACTAAAAGTGATCAAATTGAAGTATTGGGACTAAATCCATAACTTTCATAAAGTACAGGGACTATTAGCAGAATTAAACCCAAAAAAAACCACATACGCATAAACTTGTGTGGTGGCTCATCATTCGCATGTTTACTAAGGCAAAACCTACTCAAGTTTCATGGTACGATAATACCTGCTCCAGTATGATGGAAGGTATTAAAAGGGATAATAATGAATTTTGTCCTCAACATTTATATATTTTATCAATTTAATTATTTTAATTAAATTTAATTATTAATCTTTGAAAAAAAACATAAATAGAAGCCAATCGAAAAAAAATTATAAATTCAAGAAACATAAGAAGAAGAAAAAAGAAAGCAAAAACTTGGTTACACTTCAAATGAAGTCCACAGCTCAATAAGGTTAAAAATATACGTATATATCAAAGAAGACATGGGTAGCAACAGTAAAGAGATTTTTGAAAGGATAGAGGTACGTACGACAACAACACATTTGACTGTTGTTGGTTAGATTATACTTATAATCATATATCGAACGGTGAAAGTTGGATAAGGGGCGTAATAAGACCGGCTGACACCCTTAATCCATATGATAATGGAAGCATCCATGTTTAATCAGATATCCTGATTTTGTTTAGGAAGTTCATAGGCCGAATTAAAACTCTGGTTTTTCTTTTCTTTTTTTTTTTTTTTTTGAAATCACGTATCAATTATTAAGTAAGAAGGTGGCGTGATATTAACAAAGTTAAGAAAGGGAAGACGAGGATAGGACATGAAACGAGTGAAAGCTTGAGGGAAGAAAGGAAAGCATTGATTGAGATAGTGATGGACAGATGGGGCTCAAAGACAAAACAGACCAGCTTTTCTTGTGTCCTTAAAACAGGAGTTTTTGTTTTGGCTTTTCAATCTTTTTAAAACAGGAGTTTTTGTGTCGGCTTTTCAGTTTTACTCTTTTTTTTTTTTTACAAAAGATGATGGAAAAAAAAAAGAACTAAAATTAATTAAATAAGTTATGGATACGCATTCAAATACAGAGGACTGAAACTGATAAAAGGATAATGGATATTGTTGCTATTACAATATTTATAGCTGCTATTATCACATTGAATTATTTGAAAATGATAAATTTACTTCCAACAACCTTGAGCAACATCATCCACAAAAGCTTTAAGGTTCATATCCATGGAGCCGCCTTCCATGGAGGCTTCCCTGGCTAACCCTTCCCATTTCTCTACATTTTTCTTCACTTCCATCCCTTTCTCATCATCCCCCATCACCAAATCCAAGCACCTAACGATCTCATCACGTTCCACGATCCCTTCTTCATTAGCACTCACTCTCACCCCATTCCCCCACACATCTTCAATCAGCTTCGCATTAGTCCCTTGATCCGTCCATTGAGGGAAAGCCACCACCGGTAAACCGGCCAACATGCTCTCCAACGTCGAGTTCCACCCACAATGCGTCACGAAGCAACCCAACGACGGATGAGACAATACTTCCACTTGCGAACACCATGGAACCACCATCCCAAACTGTTCCAATTCTTCCCTGCAAGTCAGTTTTTCTTCTTCTATCTCATCGTAGCCTCCATCTTTCCGGTTCCTCAGCACCCACAAAAAGGGTCGCCGGCTGGATATTAAAGCTCGAGCGATTTCCTCCACTTGTTGCTTCGTTAACACCGCAATGCTCCCGAAGGAAACGTAAACGACGGCCGATTTTGGTTTCGAGTCTAACCATTGGAGGTAATCTTTTGAATCGGATTCAAAAAGATCGGTTCTCAAGGAATTATCCAAGGAGTCATTTGAGTTCAAGAAAGAAGATGGGATTAAAGGTCCGATGCCGAGCATGTTGAAATTTCCAATGGCGTTTAATGCTTCGTGTTCCAAAGCATCGAAGGTGTTAACAAGGATTTTAGGGTTGGATTCAACGGCGAAGACGTCCATTTGTTCTTGGAGCAACGACAGTGCCCAACAGTAAACGTTTGAAGCGGTGACGAACGACGGAAGGTCGCGGGTGGCGAGTAGCGGCAGACCTGGTAATTTTATCGAACGCTTGGGGTTTGTTTCATCAGCTTGAGCTTTAATGGTGGATTCGTATCCGTTGAAGTAAAAATAATAGATGTCAAAAACGGTAGCGGGTTGAATCCAAAGTAAAGCTGTCGGGATGTGATGTCTACGCGCCACCTCCGTGGCCCAATGGATGAACAAGGTGTAGACAATGCAAGTGACGGGTTTGCCTTCGTTTTCACTGCTTGTTATAAACTCGGAGATGGCTTCTTTGCCTCGTCGCCTCAATTCAGATAGGTAATGGTCTACGTCATCTCCGGGTTGAAAACCGTCGTCGTAGCCATCGGAAAAGGGTAATAACGTTAGGCCTTGAGCAGTGGGGACTTTGGTCATGCGGCGGCGAGCGGAGATACAGGTAATGAAAGTTACACGTACTCCAATACGGATAAGATGCTTGGCAAATTGTAAGCTTGGGTTTATGTGGCCTTGTGCAGGGTAGGTCACTAGGAGGAAATGAGGCTGTGACATGGTGGTGACGGCGGCGCGTAGGTAGTTGAGCTGGTCTTTTTTTACGAACGTTGGATTTGGAGTAACTAAGAAAGGAAATCAAAGTGTTTTTATAAGTGATGAGAGGCACTGAAAAAAGGTGACGTTTGGGCTGACGAATTTGAAGATTCCTAAATACCTTTGGATTTTGTGTGGAAAAACATTCATCATGTTGTCAGACTCATTCTTACGCTACAATGACAATAATAAAAATTTGTTATTAATATCGAAGTCAAAATTTTTGTTTGTGACCAATTAAAAGCCGAAGTTAAAAACAATTGCAAAATAGAATATATATATACATCATTCATATATATTATAAGAGAAAAGATTTTATGAAACTATAATTCTATATTTTTATTTTCATCAAGAGAATTATATATCATATTCTACTTATTAATTTTTAGCGTTTTAGTTAAATTTGAATTTGTTTAGGAGAAAAATCTAATTTATCATTCTCTTATTAGAAAATGACAGGGATGACGTAGAAGGACGCTTTATACAATCCTTTATTATATTATGGTATACACAATATTTAAAAAACAATCTTACGTATGGTTTAAAATTGTAACAAGTGGATACTTTAATTGTTTGACACATTAATACTATTAAATATGTTTAATTTTTTTTTATCATTCAACTTTTAAAACTTTCAAAACGGTCACGTAACTAATCAGATTTATTTTTTTGGTCCATTTCCATTAAGTATTTGACAGAAAGTTGAAGTGACAATTTAAAAATTAATATAATAACAAATTTTTTCCTTGTATTAATTTAGTCATAATTTTTAAAAATTAACCCTACCAAGTATGCAAAGGTAAGACATTTAAGGATGCTTAACGGAAATGAATAAAAAAAATGAGACCCAATTAGTTGAGTGATGATTTTCAAAGTTTTAAAAATTGAGTGGGTAAAAAAATGTTTAAGCATACATGGATAACTTAGTAAGTAGAACTTACGAGTTTAGTTTAACCTAAATTATAATTGGTCAATTAAATTCAAAACCCCAAGAGTCGTGTAGTATGAAACTGACTGTGACAGCATCATGCATCAAGCTGCAACCTAAGCATTAAAAAGACACCAGATAAATCCAAAAAGGTTTAGGATTCTTTGAAATTAGTCAGCTTAAACGTGACCTTTTATCAATGCCTCTCATCACTATAAAACCCCATTAATTTCCTTCACGAATTACTCCAAATTAGTAAAAAAGAAATAAAATAATTCACTACCCACGCGCCAACACGCGCCGCCGTCACCATCATGCCACAACCTCATTTCATCCTAGTGACCTATCCTGCGCAAGGCCACATAAACCCGACCTTACAATTCGCCAAGCATCTTATCCGCATCGGCGTATGTGTAACTTTCATCACCAGCATCTCTGCCAGTCGCCGCATGACCAAAGTCCCCACCGAAGAAGGCCTATTGTTTTTACCTTTTTCAGATGGCTACGACGACGGAATTAAACCCGGCACTGACACAGACCATTACATGTCTGAATTCAAGCAACGAGGCAAAGATGCCATCTCTGAGTTTATAACAAGTAGTGAAAACGAAGGTAAACCCATCACTTGCATTGTCTACTCTTTGCTCCTTCATTGGGCTACGGAGGTGGCGCGTAAATATCACATCCCGTCAGCTTTACTCTGGATTCAACACGCCACCGTTTTCGACATCTATTATTTTTAATTCAACGGAAACGAATCCGCCATTAAAGCTCAAGGCTGATGAAAAAAACCCCAAGTGTTCGATAAAATTACCAGGTCTACCGCCACTCTTCACCCGCGACCTTCCATCGTTCGTCACCGCTTCGAACGTTTACCAGTCAGCACTGTCGTTGTTTCAAGAACAAATGGACGTCCTCGCAGAAGAAACCAACGCTAAAATTCTTATTAACACCTTCGATGCTTTGGAACACGAAGCATTAAACGCCATTGAAAAGTTCAAAACAGTTGGTATTGGACATTTAGTCCCATCTTCATTCTTAAACTCAAAAGACGCATTAGATAATTCCTTAAGAACCGATCTTTTTCAATCCGATTCAAAAGATTACCTCCAATGGTTAGACTCGGAACCAAAATCGGCCGTCGTTTACGTCTCCTTCGGGAGCATCGCGGTGTTAACGAAACAACAAGTGGAGGAAATAGCTCGAGCTTTAATATCCAGCCGGCGACCCTTTTTATGGGTAGTGAGGAACCGGAAAGATAGAGGCGAAGAAGAGAAAGAAGAAGATAAGTTAACTTGCAGGGAAGAATTGGAATAATTTGGAATGGTGATTCCATGGTGTTCGCAAGTAGAAGTGTTGTCTCATCCGTCGTTAGTTTGCTTTGTGACGCATTGTGGGTGGAACTCGACCTTAGAGAGCTTGGTTGCCGGTGTACCGGTGGTTGCTTTTCCTCAGTGGACGGATCAAGGGACTAATGCGAAGCTGATTGAAGATGTGTGGGGAACTGAGGTGAGAGTGAGCGCTAATGAAAAAGGGATTGTTGAACGTGATGAGATCGTTAGCTGCTTGGATTTGGTAATGGGGGATGATAAGAAAGGGATGGAAGTGAAGAAAAATGTAGAGAAATGGAAAGGGTTAGCCAGGGAAGCCGCCATGGAAGGTAGGTCCATGGATATTTTATTACTAGTATATGTTTTTCTTTTATTTTACAAAAATTGTAACACCTTAACCCGTAACCGTCGCCGGACTAAGGTTATGAGATGTTACCGTTCATACATTTTGTTTAAACGAATATTTATTATCATAAATGTCTGTATCGATTTCATTGATATATCAGCGACATTTCATACAATAATATAAACTTTACACACAATTATCCTATTAAGGCTTGAATCATTTTAAACATCTACAATAAAATGTAATAAAATAAATTTGCACTTATACAACTAAATTACTTAAATTTTATTCAATCAATTTATACATCCATTAAGTCATCAATGTGGCTTTTATGCCTAAGTTTATATCAACTTTGCATGTTATGCATAATTACACAAACTAAAGACAACCATTTGGAAATGTACAAAAATTCATTCCATTCTATAGCTATATATTCGGCTATCACAACTCAAATGCATAATTTTGCAACTTTATAAAAATCAGCGAATCAATATAATCATGCACATTTACAAACCAAATAAATATAAACATCTATAAATTTATAACAAGACATATAAGAACTCATCCACATGTCATGATCGAATACTCAATCACATATGTTCATTGATATTACCCAACTATCTTAAACTGTTAACCACCTATTATCAAGATTGATTTAACCTATACGGCAACATCATAAATACTCAATATATATACATGCAAACATATTAATTTATCTAAATAACATTTATATATATATATATATATATACATTCCCATACAATATATCAAAGCCGAACCAATAAAATAAGGTACACATATATTATATATATAATACCTGCAGCAAAGACCTTATTTAACATAAAGTACATACCATTTAAACACCTCAAATGTCCACAAAGTATATACGCTATTTGCTATCAATCAAACTTAGTGAACATTCAATCCAATAGGCATAAACCGAATAGGAACATAGCAACATTCATTTTTCAGCACACGCAATACCTAACACAAGTTCATGCATACATGACACATAACTGTAAAGCAGAGTGGACATTGATCAAACTTAACGCAGCTAAATTTGTAAGAATAATAGCTTAGCCATTTTCGTATGGCTTTATACACAACCAAAAATTCAACATTTCCAACACATACTTTAGCCTATACATGCCATAATTTTTAATTTAACTTATATTAATACCCAAAATAGAGGATAGCGTGATGAGCTTCGCAGATGATCCCCGAGCTTGCAACTTGACTTCAAAATCTATAAAACAGAGTAACAAGATACACTAGGTAAGCTATCTTAGCTTAGTAAGCTATAAGCAAATAAACAGTTCAATAATTCATTCAACCTATCTTATTAAACCAAATAATAATATCTTGACTAGAGCTTAACTTTAAACCCACATTTAAGATACAATGATACTCTTCCAAACACCATTGCTTTTTACCTTGACCGAATGTTTACATAGACAAATTAATTATCATCATTTAACCTTTTGGGTCCAAAATGTCACCAAATCAAGCATACTTACCATTAAAACAAGTTCAAGAATCACAATATGAAAACTTGCACACCTAATCCTTATTTGGCCGAATACTCAAATAGTCACTTACCATGTTAGTAAACAACTTTCAAACCAAATAGTCATGATAAACCTTACATCCATTTACCCTTATTCACAAACTTAAGAATCATTAATTATCAACACATATATAGATATTACCTATATGGCCGAATGTGCCAAATCATATATACACATATAATAGAAACATTTCAATAATACTCACATTTATTCATTCACAAGCTGAATATACCCATCAAATACTCATATATTCCTCATTTGCAATGCACATGATTTACAACAAAAGTCCATAGTACTTACTTACCTTATCCCGAGTAAATATCAAGCTACTTCATACCTGGCCATTTAACTCGTAATACACCTCCGTACACAGTTTACCTTTGCCCGATTGAATTGGATAGGACACTCGGATAATCACATATATCGTACAATGCCAACGTCCCAAACGTGGTCTTACATGTAGCCACATATCGATGCCACTGTCCCAGACAGGGACTTACTCGTAAACACATATCGAAATCACAAATCGATGCCATAGACTTACTCGCACACATATATCGGAATCCTATGTCATGACATATGTATCCTAGCTATTCCTAAGGTTCATACGGGGCTTTCAGACATCGTATCTCGGTCGAATCGAACTCGGAAGTATAGTAGCCCAAATTTAATCATGTTCGGCCATGGCATAATTAAAGTCTAACATTTAATAATAGCATATAAATATAACATGAAATCACCAATAAACACGTCTATTTGCTTATAAACTTACCAAGGACAAAACAAAACGGAATCGGGCAGCTAGTCGACAACTTTCTTTTTTCCCCGATCCAAATCTGATTTCCTTGGTTCTTGATCTAAACATATTCAAATTAAGCTCATTCAAACATATTTTCATTCAATTTAGTCCAAAAACACATAAATGAGTAAATTACCATTTTACCCCTAACATTTACAATTTTTACAATTTAGTCCCTATTGCACAAAACACAAAATATTCAAAATTCTAAGGTACCCATGCTTAGCCGAATCTTACCCATTACTAAAAAAGTCCAAATATTTCATTTATTTCACATTTTAGTCCCTCAAATTATTATTTTTGTAATTAAGTCCTAATTACTCAAAATCATCAAAAATTCCAATACAAAACATGTTAATTTAAAACATATCTTCCATTTTTCATCATCAAACAACAAAAATCACAAACTATCAACAATGACACAATTCAAAATATTCACCAAAATCAAAAATCAAAGCTTGGGTTTTATAGTACTCGAAGCAACGATCTCAAAAATGTAAAAATTATCAAAAACCGACTAAGAACGAACCTTGACTCAAGCTTGGTTATGGCCGAACCTTAGCTCCTTTCTCTTTTCTTTCTTATTTTAAGTTTCGGCTATGATATAATATGAACATTTCATTTTAATTATCATATATTATATCATATATATTAACTTACCATTGTTTTACCTTTTTAACCTTTATTATTTAATGTTAAAATGTATTAAACCAAGGACATAACCGGCCATTACCTATTCAAATGCATTATTTGCAACATAAAAGCTCCAACTTAGAAAGCCACTAACAATTTGGCCCTTATACTTTTAACTATCAAATTTTTAATTTACGCGATTAAGTCATTTTATTTAATCGGACACTTAAACGACAAAATTAAATCACGAAAATTTCACAGATATAAATTCACACAAAATAAACACAGAAAATATTTTTAAATTATTTTACTGACTCGGATTCGTGGTCCCGAAACCACCGTTCTGATTAGGGTCTAAATCGGGCTGTTACAAAAATGCTTACTTCTACTCATAATTCAACCTCAACTCTTAAATCAGATTAAAAATGCACTTAATTGTGCTTAAACCAATGTTTTCTATGTTGTTGCAATTAGCAACGGTACTAATCGAATTAAAACTCAATTGACAAGATGACTTATGTTATATAGGACTCTAGTACTTACACTATCACTTTCATTTTTCTTTTAAAAAAACTACATCTTCTTATAAATCCATTTATCTATACCATTGTTGTTTTTATCATTTGAAATGAGATTGGCTCCATTGAGATTAAAGTAATAGTATAAATGTGTAACTAGGGATAGTAAAACCCGAATCACTCCATGGATTTCGAATCGATCCATTCTAGATGGAGAGGATTTTTTTTTTTTGAAAAGTGGATGTGGAACAGGGCGAGGTGGATTTTTTTTTTTTTTGATAGTGAGTATGGAGAAATTATGGTAATTGCTTATGTAACACCCCTAACCCATATCTATCGCCGAATTAGGGTTACGAAGGGTTACATTACAATCGAAACATTTAACATACATTTCATATATAAACATACACATATTATAATCCATTCATTTACATACATATCGTCCCTAAATCAAGCCTTCCTGACCCTAAAAATACCTTAGAAACAATTCAGGACTAATTTGAAAATAATTGGAAAGTTTAAGAAAAAGTCACAAAATTTTGACTGCAGGGGTCACACGGCTCTGTGGCTAGGCCTTGTGACTCACATGGCCTAGACACACGCCCATGTCCTAGGCCGTGTAACCTTCGAACTGGGGACACACGGCCGTGTCCCAGCCCGCGTCCTTACCCATGTAACTCTCTAAGTAAGGTCACACGGCCAAACCACACGCTCGTGTGCCAAGCCGTGTAACCTTCAAAATGGCCTCACACGCCTGTGTGTTAGACCACGTACTAGGCTGTGTAACTGCCTGACTTGCATGCAAGGAACCTACAGGGGACACACGGCCGTGTCGCCAAGCTATGTGTCACACACGGCTAAGACAGACGCCTGTGTCTCAGGCTGTGTGGTCTAAAAATCATCCAAAAACAAGCCCTCTCCAAACCAATACAAGCATAACCATTCAAACTACCTAAGTACACTTTAAAAGGGATCTTAAACAACATCAAAACACAATAAAACATGCTCAAAAACACATCTAAACAAACATCTTAAATACTAACCAATGTGCCCCATTGACACCATATTTAAATCATCCATCCACAACATATATACCATTTATAGTTACCTCAAATAAAATTTAAGCAATCAAATAATTGAGTTGTAAATGCATAATCTATACTACTCATTCTCAAAATAACTAATTGCATTGAACTTGTCACATGAAACATATGTACAAGCAAAACCAACCATCACCACAACATGCTACATGAATATATATCTATATATAAACAAACCTATAATCACATTTTCAAAACATTCAACTTCTAGGACAAATTCACACCCTAGGTACATGCTTACAACACAAAAGAAAACATCACCAACGTTGAGTATGAGATTCTTGTAGGATGCCGAGTCCGAGTCTACTATTTATCTAACCTGCAAACCTGAAAATCAATTTACATTTAATAGATTTCATTTATATGTATCTAACCATAAGAATAACCAAATCATATGAGTTTCTATCTCAACCAAATAAAAATTTCAATTCTTCTTTAATGATACTTATAACCAACTCTTTCGATAAATCATGTAACCTTAATGTGTGGTCTATTAGCTACATGGCACCCGGTGCCTAGTAGATAAACCGCAGAGGAGTTTGCGCCCAGTGCTAGTCGGATTAGTCGATGATATTGATTGTGAGCCCAGCTCTAATTGGATAAACCAACGATGTTTGCACCTAGCGCTAGTCAATTGTACCAACAATTGTGTGCCCAGCACTAGCCAGACAAGCTGACAAAAGTTGCACCCAGCACTAGTCAAATATATCGACAAAATCCATAGTGAGCCTAGCTCTATTTGGGTAAACCAACGATGTTTGAGCCCAGCGCTAGTCGGTTATACCGACAAATGTGTGCCCAGCACTAGTCAGTCAAGCTAACAAAAGTTATTGGTTTAACCAACATATATTATCATTATCATTCATTTTATGTGATATATATATATATATATATATATTCCCCATACCTAATTACTAATAAAACTCATGAAAATAATGGTCCATTTATTTAACTAGTCCCTTGATATTGATCTACCTTATAATTTAGTATTCATTACTTCTTTTATCACTTAATTAATTTAGTCCCCTTATTTTAATTAAACACTTTCTACTTTAATTATCAAACGACTCCCTTCTAAGGCAACTCTAATAAAATATTAAATAAAATTATTTAAAAACAACCTGATTCACGAAAATAGTCTCGGAAGTACGTTTCCCAATACCCCTGACTTTCAGGTCATTATAACTTACCTTGGCCCGCTCCAGGAGATTAAATTATCTTTTTATCCTTGTATATATAGCTATTGAAAAGGTGAAAAATTTGTAATAATGTATTATAGAAAATTTCATATATTATATGTTCAAATATTTTTCTGAATAATTATGGTTAATGATTTACTTGACTTTAAAAATGATTATTGAACTATTCAGAAGATTTGTATTTACATCACTTGCAGGCTTGGCCTTGGTGATAGTTTGGGAGTGCACCCATCCAGGGTTGGAAGGTCTCAAATTTTTTTTTCAATTTTTAATGTGGAAAAAAATCTTCAACCTTTTAAATCTTCCAATTTATTGCATGTAGAAAAAAAGGGCCACAATTTTTTTTGTTATACTGTATTACATTTTATAATATTTTTAAAAGCGGGCCTAATTTATTGTTTCGCCTAGGGCCCCAAAATTTTCAAGAACATGCCTGGTCATTCGACTGTTAAATTTTTTTTTTTTGAAAAGTCTAGGTAGTGAGCTCCAATCAGCAATTTGACAATCTGTACTGTGATCGATACCCATAGACAAGTCGAAGAACATTCCTTAAATTCAAGGCAATTTTACAGTTAGTATTCGATATAGAAGAAGAATGCTATTTAGATTCTAGTCCACAAATTAATGACGTTCGAAGTTGTTTCATGGAAAAAAAATTGAACTATAAAAGGATAATGAATATTTTTTATTGGTACAGGTGATGCAAACAGAGAAGGTCAGAATGATTTTATAACACATCAATGATCACCTACAACGTCTTCAAGCGAATCAAAGTGAAGTAAATTTAACCCACCAATAATAGTGATAAACATGGCCATTGAAAATGTGGAGAGAAGTTATATGTATTTTTGTCTTGTATGGCTATTAGGCACTAGACTAGTCAACGATCCCTAAATTCACCCAAAATATCTCATTTTAAACTCTTTAAACTTCATCTCATTTTCATCCTAAAGCATCAATAAAAATATTTCTTTACTTATTTCTTAACCTTTTTAGAAAATAAAAAGATGGCCAAGGATTTTTTGGTTGTGTTCTCATTCGCTTTGGTGCTCTCAATCCAATTCGTAGTAGGACAAGGCTTTTGATGAGGCAAAATCTCCAGAAACCGACAGGGTACTTTTGAGTTCAGGGATGGCAGCTTCTCTAGAACTGGAAGCAGAAGCTCCAACTGGATTTTTTGGCGGGTCAAAAAGGAGAATGGCATAGTGATGCTCAAAAAGCAACATGACACCTAGATTTTAAGGAGGAGGATGCTAACACAGAAAATGAGAAGAATTAGTCAGGGGATGATGCAACAAATTACCATAATCGCAATAAGCAACCTTAGGCAATGTAATTGAATAAAAGAAGCACATGTATTACTATGGATATATATACACATTATAAGGGCTAGAAAATTTTCTCAATGGCCAAAACAAAAGTAATTGTTAAACAATAAATTCAATGGACAACAATAAATTTCATACATTTTTGATGTTCGATTTCGTAAATATTATTTAATATTTGTCTTGGAAAATTAACTCTTTTTTTTAATTTTTATAAAGCGGCTTAACTTTAGATTCTACTTTTGGAGAAGAAAATAATTTTTTTATTTTTTTGCCATAATGACTTATTTGGCCCTCCAGTTTTACAAAAAAAAATTATTTTAGTCATTCATTTATTTTTTTAATCTTTTTTAGTCTTTAAACTTGTGTTTTTATCAAATCACCCCAAAATGGATAGAAAAGTTTACAATTTTTTAACTTTGCTAATGTGACATACACATGAATTACCACATGGATGATACCTCACCATTTAATTTTTTTTTAAATTTTAAAAATTAAAAAACTATTTTTAAAAATTTAAATTATTATATAAAAATAGTTTTTAATATTTTAAAATTTTATAAAATTAATTAAATGTTGACACGTCATCCACGTCGAAATCCATGTGTATGTCGCTTCAACAAAGTTAACAAACGTTAACTTTTTTATCCATTTCAGAATGATTTGAAAAAAAATGTAAATTTAAGGGCTAGAAAAGACGAAAAATTAAATGAAGAACTAAAATGACCCTTTTTTATAAAATTAAAGAGTCAAAAAATAATTATATCTTCTTTTTACTTTCATAAATTTAATATAGTTGGCAAGTTGAAACCCTAATTTTGGTTTAATTCATTTATACAGGAAAAAATAAACGCAAATTCAATTAATTCAAATAAAATAGATTAATATGAAATACAAATAACGTGTTTTAAATTTGTTTCACATCATATACAAGCTAAAGTTGAACATCAAGTCAATAACTAGACTATTGATACTTTTGAAAATTGATCACAAAATATTAAAATTTAAATTTGGTAAACTATAACTCATAATTTGAGGATGTCTAATGAAATTGACCCTATAATTTATATAAAATATAATACATTTAATTTCTTATTTATGATGGTAATTGGAGGTTTGTGAATATCATATCCCATCAACATGTCTTTGGAACAATAAATATGCGAAGAGCTAACCTATATTTTTTTTATATAAAAATGTTTACTTTTACTCACAATTCATATCCTCAACTCTTAAATCAGATTTAAAATGCACTTAATTGTGCTTAAACCAATGTTTTCTTGATTTCTGCAATTAACAACGGTATTAATTGAACTAAAACTCAATTGACAAGATGACTTATGTTAGAAGGAATATAGTACTTAAATTGTCCCTTTCATTTTTCTTTTTAAAAAAATGACATCCACGTATATATCCATTTATCTATACCATTATCATTGTTATCATTTGAAACTTTCAGGTCCTTTTGGATGGGCGGTGAGATTGGCTCCAATGAAATTAAAATTATAGTATAGATGTGTAACTAGGGATGATAAAACTCAAATCACTCCATGGATTTCGAATCGATCCACACCAAATTGAGAGGGTTTTTTTTTTTTTGAAAAGTGGATGTGGAGCAAGGCGAGGTGGATTTTTTTTCTTTTAGATAATAAGTATGGAGCAATTATGGTAATTGCTTACCTCGCCCCGTTCTACGATATTAAATTATCATTTTATCCTAGCTAGTATATATATAACTATTGAAAAGGTGAAAAAATGTAATAATGTACTATAGAAAATTTCATATATTTTATGTTCAAATATTTTTCTGAAGAATTATGAATAATTATTTACTTGACTATAAAAATGATTACTGAACTATTGAGAAGATTTTTATTCAAATCACTTGCAAGCTCGGCCCTCGAGATAGTTTTGGAGTGAGCCCGCCTAGGGCCCAAGTTGGAAGGGGCCAATTTTTTTTTCAATTTTCAACATGGAAAAAAAAAACTTCAACCTTTTAAATCTTTTGATTTATTGCAGACAAAAAAAAAAAAAAAGAGGCCCTAATTTTTTTATTTTATTGCATAACGTTTTTTAATTTTTTTTAAAAGGGGCCCTAATTTATTGTTTCGACTAGGACCCTAAAAATGTCAAGAACGAGTCTAGTTACTTGGCCTTTTTTTTTTAAAGTCTAGCTAGCGAGCTTTAAGCGACGATTTGACAATCGATACTATGATCGATACCCATTGACAAGTAGAAAAATATACCTTAGATCCAATTCAATTTAATAGTCAATATTTGATATAAAAGAAGAAAGCTATTTAGATTTTGGTACACAAATTAGTAACGTTCAAAGTTGTTTCATGGAAAAAATTAAATTATAAAAGGAGAATGAGTGTTTTTGATTGGTGCAGGTGATGCAAACAGATAAGGTCAGAATGATTTTATAACACATCAACGATCACCCACAACGCCTTTGAGTGAAACAAGATAAGTAAATTTAACCACCAATAACAATGATAAACATGGCCATTGAAAATGTGGAGAGAAGTTATAAGTATTTTTGTTGTGTATGGCTATTAGGCAATAGACTAGCCAACAACCCTTACATTCGCCCAAAATATCTCATTTTAAACTCTTTAAATTTCATCTCATTTTCATCATTAATCATCAATAAAAATATATATTTACTTTTTTTCTTAACCATTTTAGAAGATAAAAAAGATGGCAAAAGTATAAAAAAGATGGCGAAGGTTTTTTTGTTGTGTTCTCATTGCCTTTAGTGCTCTCAATCCAATTCGTAGTAGGACAAGAGGAGAAGGCTTTTAATGAGGCAGCATCTCCAGAAGCTGGAAGAGTACTTTTGAGTTCTGGGGTGGCAGCTTTTCCAGAACCGGAAGTAGAAGCAGAAGCTCCAACTGGATTTTTCAGCGAATCAAAGAGGAGAATGGCATAGTAGTGCTCAAAAAGCAACATGAGACCCAAATTTTAAGGTGGAGAGACCCAAATTTTAAGGAGGAGAATGCTAACACAGAAAATGAGAAGAATTAGTCAAGGGATGATGCAACAAATTACCATAATCGCAATAAGCAACCTTAGGCAATGTAATTGAATAAAAGAAGCACATGCAATAATATGGATATATATATATATATATACACATTATGTGGGCTAGAAAATTTTCTCAATGGCCAAAACAAAATTAATTGTTAAACAATAAATTTCATGCACTTTTAATGTTCGAGTCCGTAAATATTATTATTTAATATTTTTCTTGGACAACAATTAATTGTTGGACAATTAATATTTTTGTATTAATTATTATTTAATATATATACATTGAATTATTTTAAAATTTCCATTTAATTCGATGGACTGTTAAAACTGTTATTGTATGGCCTTCTCCGCTTGCAACGCCTACACCAACCAAAAGATATCTTTTCCCTTCTTTTCGATAGTTCAATTTTTTTTCTTGAAACAGTTTTGAACGTCACGAATTTACAAATCAAAATCAAAACAACTTCCGTCTTCGATCTCTTATACTAACTATCAGACAACTTGGTTCTAAACTATGTTGTTTTACTCATCAATGTGTACTGATTCACTGTATCAATCGTCGAATAGTCGCTTGGAGCTAGGATTGTGTAAACTAATTAACCAAATCGAAAACCAACCCAAACTGAGGTATTTAGACGATTTATGGAATGCAAGTTCAAAAATTGCGGTTACCTAAAACTAAACCGAATTGTGTTTTTTTTATTTACTATATAATTCATTTTATTTTTATGATATAAAAATAAATATTTTATATTTAAAATAGTGTAAATAATTTAAAAGTTCTTAAAAATTATTGTATTTTAGAAATATTTATGAAAAAAACTTAAAATTTTGTCAAATAATATTCAGAAGCCATAAAACAAAGCTCATTTTATCAAAATAAATCTAAAAAATCAAAATAAAAAATTAATATAGAAAAACCGAACCTAGCCAAACCGAATTATGATGGACAATTCAAAAAATTTGAAAAACTCGAATAACTTAACCGAACTGAACTGATATCACCACTACTTGGAGCTTGCTAGCCGGACTTAAAAAAAATATTTAACAGCCTAGTGACTTAAATAAAAAGTTTCAAATAATTTAATTACTTAAGTGAAAACTTTCGAATAATTCAATGACAGTTTTGTAAAACTTTAAAGTTGAGTAATCAAAATATAAAAGCTAAACAACATTGCAAGCCACTCAAATATGTTTAAGTTTCTTTTTTTGTCACTCAACTTTTAAAACTTTCAAAATTGTCACCTAACTAATCAAATTTATCTTTTGGTCCATTTTCGTTAAGTGTTTGACAAAAGGTTGAGGTAACAGTTTAAAAATTAGTATAAAAATAAATTTAACCCTTAAAATTTACATATTATGTCAAAGTCATAATTTTTAAAAATTAACCCTCAACTTTACAGATACCTAATTTACCAGATATGCAAAGATAAGGCATTTAACGATGCTTAAGGGAAATGGATCAAAAAAATTGAACCCAATTAATTGAGTGACCATTTTGAAAATTTTAAAATTTGAGTGAGTAAAAAAAAGTTTAAGCATAGATGGATGACTTGGTAGGTAGTTTAACCAAATATAAACTTACTAGTTTAGTTTAACTTCAATTATAATTGGTGGACTAAATTCAAACCCCCAAGAGTCGTGTAGTATGAAACTGACTGTGACAGCATCATGCATCAAGCTGCAACCAAAGCATTAGAAAAAAACCAGATAAATCCAAAAAGGTTTAGGAATCTTTGAAATTCGTCAGCTCAAACGTCACCTTTTATCAATGCCTTTCATCACTATAAAAACCCATTAATTTCCTTCACGAATTACTCTAAATTAGTAAAAAGAAATAAAATAATTCATTACCCACGCGCCAACACGCGCCGCCGTCACCATCATGCCACAACCTCATTTCATCCTAGTGACCTATCCTGCACAAGGCCACATAAACCCGACCTTACAATTCGCCAAGCATCTTATCCGTATCGGCGTAAGTGTAACTTTCATCACCAGCATCTCCGCCAGCCGCCGCATGACCAAAGTCCCCACCGCTGAAGGCCTATCGTTTTTGCCTTTTTCAGATGGCTACGACGACGGAATTAAACCCGGCACTGACACAGACCATTACATGTCTGAATTCAAGCGACGAGGCAAAGATGCCATCTCTGAGTTTATAACAAGTAGTGAAAACGAAGGTAAACCCATTACTTGCATTGTCTACTCCTTGCTCCTTCATTGGGCTACGGAGGTGGCGCGTAAACATCACATCCCGTCAGCTTTACTTTGGATTCAACCCGCCACCGTTTTCGACATCTATTATTTTTACTTCAACGGATACGAATCCGCCATTAAAGCTCAAGCTGATGAAACAAACCCCAAGTGTTCGATAAAATTACCAGGTCTACCGCCACTCTTCACCCGCGACCTTCCATCGTTCGTCACCGCTTCGAACGTTTACCAGTCGGCACTGTCGTTGTTCCAAGAACAAATGGACGTCCTTGCAGAAGAACCCAACGCTAAAATCCTTATTAACACCTTCGATGCTTTGGAACACGAAGCATTAAACGCCATTGAAAAGTTCAAAACAGTTGGTATTGGACCTTTAGTCCCATCTTCATTCTTTAACTCAAAAGACGCATTAGATAATTCCTTAAGAATTGATCTTTTTCAATCCGATTCAAAAGATTACCTCCAATGGTTAGACTCGAAACCAAAATCGGCCGTCGTTTACGTTTCCTTCGGGAGCATCGCGGTGTTAACGAAGCAACAAGTGGAGGAAATCGCTCGAGCTTTAATATCCAGCCGGCGACCCTTTTTATGGGTGGTGAGGAACCGGAAAAATAGAGGCGAAGAGGAGAAAGAAGAAGATAAGTTAACTTGCAGGGAAGAATTGGAACAATTTGGAATGGTGGTTCCATGGTGTTCGCAATTAGAAGTGTTGTCTCATCCGTCGTTGGGTTGCTTCGTGACGCATTGTGGGTGGAACTCGACGTTAGAGAGCTTGGTTGCCGGTGTACCGGTGGTGGCTTTTCCTCAGTGGACTGATCAAGGGACTAATGCGAAGCTGATTGTAGATGTGTGGGGAACTGGGGTCAGAGTGAGCGCTAATGAAGAAGGGATCGTGGAACGTGATGAGATCGTTAGGTGCTTGGATTTGGTGATGGGAGATGATGAGAAAGGGATGGAAGTGAAGAAAAATGTAGAGAAATGGAAAGGGTTAGCCAGGGAAGCCGCCATGGAAGGTGGGTCCATGGATATGAACCTTAAAGCTTTTGTGGATGATGTTGCTCAAGGTTATTGCAAGTAATTTTGTATTTTTTTTCTTTTAAATATCAGTCTTTACTTTCAATTTAAATAATTCATAAGTTTGATAAGTTTGATGGTTAGAGTATTCACTCTTTTAGATGTAACTTAAGTTTGAGTCACGTTAACCTTATTATTATTAAGGTTTTACCTTTAAATTTATCCATGGATTGAATTATTCAAAAAATGAGAAAATTTAAGTAAAAATATAAGTCTAAAAAATGAATTTAGACAAAAAAAAAGCTCGTTTAGAAAACAAGTTAGGCCTTAGGTAAAAATTTTTGGCTTGAGTCTAGCCTGACCCAAATATGCCAAAAAGAATTGATTTTTTTTATTGTTTTCTTACTATTCTTTATTGTTTTGTTGTTAATTTCTTTTTTTTTTCAATATGTTCTACTATTTCACTATTATATTCTACTATTTTATTATTATTTAGATATTATATAACTCTTATTTTATTGTTAATTTTATTATTATTTTAGAGGTTTTAGTATTTCTATTTACTCTTTTTATAATTCATCAAATAAATATTTATATTTAAATTCTTTCTCGATCATTACAATAATAAGAATATTAATTAAATTAAAATTCTTATAAATAAATTTCAAATTTGTGTTAATATTAAATTTATGCTTTAAATAATTTTGGTGCAACCAAAAATAAATTTAATTAAAAATAAAAATCAAATTAATAAAATATTTTAATCATTATATGAAAAACTTAATTAGGTTTTGACTTGTAGTACTGATGGTAATGATAAGCCACCACACAACTGGAACTCCACCTAGTCAAAGTGAACAAAATAAAGGCCATCGTTTTGTCAACAAGTTCACGCATTTGTTTCTTCTTGTATGAAATTCGAAAGTCAACATTTTTAAGTATTATATATTTTAGGATTGTCCAATACGAATCGTTTTATGGATTTTGAATTATTCTGCTAGTAATTATAGTAATTTTTACTCTTTATTATAAAAATTATTATTTTATTCGTATAATATGTATGACTATTCAAATAATAAAATGTACAAATCCATTTTAAAAAATTATGCTTAAATATTTGTTTGTCTTCTAGAAAATTTAAAAATTTTAGAAATAATTAACAAAAATTAAATTGAGGTGGGATAGAGTGGGATGTATCTAACATCTATAGAGGTGATAATAGTTTTCAAGGTTACACGTCTGCAATGAAGCAGGACAAGTGGTGAAGTGTACCAACTGTGGAGCAGTGGTGGATTTGACAACAACTATCCCAACCCACACTATTATCATCTCTAATAAGTGTAAGTATTTTGTTAGAGTTGTGTGACCCAAATTCTGTTAAATAAAATAAGATATTGTTTGCAAGTTAATTTAAGCAAAATATATTTTCTTTTTAGAAGATTTAGTATTTATTAATATAATATATTTGACATTTATTAACATAATTTATTTTACCTATGAATTTAGCCTATAAATAGGCTCTTTTACAATCTCATAAAAACCCCATTAAAAATATTAGAACTCTAAAAAAAAAAAGAAGAAGAAGATAGTGTCACATTTGATACTTGTACTTTCATAAAATATCTAATGTGATACCTTATCTATCAATCGTGTTTTATTATAATACTTGGCGTTAACACTATTAGTGAATTGCTAAAGTAATCAATAAAAGTTTTGGCACATAAAATTTACTTAAATGAAGAAGATGACATTTTATTTATGTAAGTTTAATAATCGATCGTTTTTTAATAATATATTTAGTTAATTTGTTTTATAAATAATATATTATTCATGTGGATTTGGATGATTTAAAAGAAAAATTACATGTCAAATTTTCATTAACTGACTTAATAATTCACTAACAGTGCTAACACTAGATACTATAATAAAAGCACATTAGTAGTTCAAGTATCATATTAAATATTTTACAAAATGTAAGTACCATAATAAAAAATATATTAATAGTTCAGGCATCTAAAAAGATATAATAGTACAAATTGTACTAAACATCCTTACATTATACAACAGAAAATATTAAAATAATATAAAATTGATATTAATATTAATATTAATATTAAATAATTATAACAGGAAATAATAAAATAATATAAAATTAGTAATTGACAAATGACACTGACCTTTCACCACTTGTATCACCCGCGTGACACGTGATTAGTGTCTGTTTTTTCTTTAATTAGAATAGTGTCTTTTCTTTTTTTTGCTAAAATGGACAGGTTAATAATGAATATTCCATTATTGAAATAATTTCCTAAAAGTACTTTATTAAATTTTTATTTTTATTTTATAATTTTAATATATTAATTTTAAACTTAAAAATAATAAATAACTTTTGTAAAAGAAACAGTTGGTGATACATTTTGCAATATAAATTATTCTAAGCAAATGCTTAATCAACCAAACATATTCATGTGATTTTATTATAAATTTTAATTAATAATTCATAAGATATACTAAAATCCCATTAATCATGTTCAATTGGGTGGAAACAACCAAATTACACTTAACTTTAATTACACACAAAAATCTTCTATGGAAATAGATTTATGATTTTGTTTGTAATTTTAAAAAATTCTTAGATTAAGTACTTTTAATTTGATTGTTATCAATATTGTTGTCAATGAAGGAGGATGTGGGTTTAAATGTGCTGAAGCGCATTATCCTCCTATTTAAGAGTTGGAGAAAAACTATAGATAGTTTTAGGTATTGTATAAAAAAAATAACATATATGATAAGAACATATAAGAATATTAATGTTAAAAAAACTTATTATTTGTCTATTGAATATGGTAATGTAAATTAATTGTTAATATCTTAAGAAATAAAGTATGAAAGGAAGTGACAGTGAAATTGGGTATTTCTAATAACATTGTGATAAACAACAAAAATATAGGTGATAAGAAATTGTTTTACACAATCTAGCTCAATGAGATGTATCTACTATCTTCGAACTCAATGCAACAAGTAATCCTAGTTCTGTCACACCCTGGCCTAGTAACCTCAATGTTGTACTCAAGGGCTAGATTTCTCACCATCAAATTCTCCCCTCGAACACATAGTTTGTAAAACCACCATCAAGGCAACAATAGGTTTTACTCTCTCATTTGCACTCTCACAATAATGTTTCTCTGTGAACTGGTAAGTGCTCTAAAAAACTCAATACAAAAATCTATATAAGTATCTCAAATATATAGAAGTTTTCTAAGACTTACATACTAAAGATCAATTACAATCCCCTTTAAACAACAACTAAAATAGTTAAATCCAATATAATAATAACAACTAAAGTAAAGAGGATTGTTGGAAGATAAGTCCTCAAGTATTGTCCCAATCAAACATCCTTAATCAAAAGAATTTGGTAAGATTGATCTGATCCGATCCGATCCTTAAAAATATGTTTTTCTAAATTGATTGATATTCATTGATGAGCTTGAATAATTCCACAATATTAGCCTAACCCAAAGGTTTTATTTCAGTAAATTGTCAATTTCAAATATAACAAGTAGGACTCTATAGCAGTGGTAATAGAAGTGGGCATTTCCATTGGCACATAATTGATCATTTCAAAAACTTGCTTGAATGAAATCATAAATAGAGTGGTAAAGAATTTGTGTTTAAGTTTTTGGTTAACAAGTTGGGCCTTGGGTAAGAATTTTTGGCCCAAGTTTGCCTTGACCTGGATATGCAAAAAAGAATTGATTTTTTTATTGTTTTCTTCCTGTTTTTTATTGTTAATTTTGTTACTATTTTAGAGGTTTTAGTATTTTTAATGTATTATATTTTAAAAAATTTATATAAAAATAAAATAAAAAATTAATATTGGCGGGTTGGACCAAGTTTGAGTTTTAACATTTTTATCTGAGTCGAGTCGAGCCCAAACCTAACAAATGAGACTGAAATTTTAGTTGAGCCCGACCTAAATCTAACTCGAATCATAAACATTTATGTTTACTGGGTTTTTTACTAAAATAGGACAAAAAAATTAACAAAATACCAAAATAATACAAAGTAAAAATTATGTACCAAAATGGTACATTTGGGGTGGTGCCGCCTATGGCAGAGGCATGACCACCCCATGTCAGATAAAAAATTACTGTAGCTGTCGGTCAAATTGCGGTGCAGGACTAAAATATAATAATATAAAGTATTTAGGGACCTGTTATGCAATTGTTCCATTTAGAATGGCTGGTGAAAAAAAGGGGAAGGGGTGCCGCCTGACAGTGTGGCTGCACCAAACTTTAAATAGGGCTAATTTCCTTATAAGCCCTCCTTATTTATTATTTTCTTTTTATTCCCCCTTCAACTCACTATATTGTTTTTAAATAAGCCCTTAACATATTTTTTAGTTAAATAAGCCCTTAACTTATAGTTTTTACTCATAAAAGCCTTTTTATTTTAATATTAAAGTAAATATATTTTAAATTTCAAGCTTTTATCTTAAATTTTTGTTGATGCAATAAAATTATATACACTTTAACATCAACATAAAATCTAAAAAGTAATTAAATTTTTCAAAAGAGTAGTTAAGAATATCATGTATATAAGCACTCTCAAGAAATTTTAAAATTTTATTTTTTATTTAATAAACTATTCACATCAACCTAAAATGTGAATTAGTTTATATTTTTTAAATAGCTTTACTTTGGGTAAAATATATTTACTTTAATATTAAAATAAAAGGGCTTTTATAAGTAAAAACCATAAGTTAATGGCTTATTTAACTACAAAAATAGGTTAAGGGCTTGTTTAAAAACAATATAGTAATTTGAAGGCGAATAAAAAGAAAATAATAAATAAGGAGGGCTTACAAGGCAATTAGCCCTATTTAAAGTTTGGTGCCGCCACGGCACCCCTTCCCCTTTTTTTCAACAACCATTCTAAATGGAACATTTGCATAATAGGTCCCTAAATACTTTATATTATTACATTTTAGTCCTCCGCCTCAATTTGACCAAGCATATAAGAGATTCGATCTCGACATGGGTGGTCATGCCTCGCTATAGGCGGACTACCCTAAATGTACCATTTTGGTACATAGTTTTGTAGAAGCCCAAATTGCCCGGCCCAATTATATGAAAACCCAACCAAACCTCTAAACCCACTAAAACCCTTAACCCATGACCCATTTACATCTACCCAAACCCAATTCAAAAGCCCATTAAGCCCCCAAAAAAAACCTAACCCAAAAAAAAAACAAAGAAAAAAAAAAGAAAAGAAAAACCTACCCCAAAAAAACCTAACCCAAAAAAAAAAAAAGAAGAAAAAGAAAACCTAACAAAAAAGATAAAAAACCTAGCCACCTAACCACTTTCCCACTTGCCCCATTTTTCCTCCCATTGTCTACCACCACCACCTACAAAATAGAAAAAAAAAAGAAAATCATGTAAAAGATGGCTATAAAAAGCCATTCAAAAATCATGTAAAAAAAAAAGGAGGATTTGACAAAGATTGAAAAAAAACACAAAATTCCTTCAAATTTTGAACACAAAAGAAACATCAATAAAAGGTTGCATCTTTTCTTTTTCCTCTTCTTTCAAATTTTTTCTTTTTTTTTGTGTTGTTTTTCTTTCTTTATATATACATATATTGTTAAAAAATTTTACCTTTTCCGGTCACACCACGGTGGCCGGCGGTGGCCGACGACGGTCGGCGACCGACGATCAACCGGTGACCGGCCCTCCTTGGCCGGATTTCCTTTCCCCCCTCCCTTCTCTCTTCTTTCCCCCTTCTTTTTTTAGGTATTTTTTATATATTATGTATATATTTTTAATGCCATTAGTTATATATTTCTTATGTATATATTCTTAAATACTATTATATACATATATATATATATATATATTTTAAATACCATATTATGTATATATTATTATTACAAATTATTACTATTGCTAGTATTATTATAACTATTATTATATTAGTGTATATTTTATGTACATATGTATATATATATATTTTTGCACATATCATTATTTTATATTATTGTTGTAAATTTTTATGTATATATTTTTTAGGTACGCTTCCTAATATTTTCTTTTATTGTAGATATTATTATTATTATTACATACTTTTATTATATGCATATATATATGTATTTTTATGTACATATTATTATTTTATATTATTATTACCAAATATATCATTTTTCCTATTTTATTATTAGTACATGATTTGTTTTATTTTGTAAATATCATTATTATTGTTATTCTAATATTCTAGTATTCCATATTAATATTTTTCATTAATGATATCATTTTTTTAAGTCCTTTATCTATTTTAATTTCTCACTTTAGGAATATTTTTCTCATGTTTTAATTAATTTAAAAATAAGGCAATGTACCGATTTAATATTAAGCCATCGATTTCATCGCTATGTTGGGTGAAATTAAATCGGCTTGTGTTAAAAACAGGACACCCTTTCTAAAAAAATCGAAAACTAAAATTCTCATTTTTCAATCGGATCACGATTAAATATTATATTGAACTCGTATTTTGAAAATCAAGTCAACAAATGTTTATGAGATACCAATTTTGGGCGTCGCGAGGGTGCTAATACCTTCCTCGAGCGTGAATCGACTCCGAACCCCAATTTTTCTCTGGACTTTCACGTAGACCTAAATTTGGCCTTCTTTTGTTTTAAAATAATTTTATTAGGTGTCCGATCACACCTATAAAAAGGATCGTGGTGACTCCTTTGTTAATAAAATCGAAAGTTGGTTTTCAAATGTTTAATAAATCGCCACAATTAGCGACCAAGCGAAACTAATTTTTTTTTACGTCTCATACCTGGCGACTCCACTGGGATCCTTTTTGAGGGTCGAGTCGAATTAAACTCGCGTTGTCAAAATTTTCAAAGTTCCTTGTTCAAATTAACATTTAGTCGTGATCTTCAAATTTTTTGTTTTAAAAAAAAATCATGCATTTGCATCGTGTTGTATATATTCTAACTTGTTTTATCCGGTTGTTTTTCAACTTTAAATTTTTGTGATTTTAGTTTGGTTTAGTTTTTAAATAAAACGTAAAGGTTTGCAAGTTTCTCCCCACACACGTGCACGTGCATTTTGTTGCATAACATGAGCTCTCTACCCGGCTCCGTCCGCTTAAGTGAAAGTAAACGCTACGCCTTCGTGAGTTAACTCGTCCTTCCGCAAAGGCTAGTGAATACTTTCGGGTTACATATGACTTATGCTTTCGTGAGTTAACTTGTCCCTCCGCATAGGCATAAGTAAATGTAATCCCTCGAATTGAACTCATGAGCCTGTGATAGACTATGACCGAGGCTCCGTGCTAATCTTAGCGAGATGAAAGTACGGCAATTCGAGTACCTATCTAGAACCAAAACCGCATATAATGAACCATACGAGCCACCTAACTAGAGCCATGCCGAACCTCTGTCTGTTTAGTAGTCCCCAAAATAAGTGCACGGAGGAATGCCTCTTGCCTTTTGCATTTTCACTTTCTATATAAGAGGATCGGGTGCATTTAATAAACTAGGTCGGGTAGTTCGATTTGTTGAAGTTCTCTATGTTTTTCACTCAGTATTAAATTACTAATCAAGTTTGTTTGTCTTTGCTTTATTGTTTTTCATCATGCATTATAGACATCATATTAGGAAGGTGTTGATTAAAGATTGGTTGCCAAAAATGGGTTTCTAATGGAGGAGTCAATTATACGGGTGACCGAAACGTTGTGTAATACTCTTTTGATTAAGGAAATGCCTAAACAGGGGCTATCTTGAAATTAACACTAAATTTTTGCATATTCATTCATGACTGACATTCATTTGACATTCATGCATTCATTCATGCATTCATTCATACATTGCATATCCCATACTCGGTCATTGAAGATAAAATATATAATTCGCAGCTTGTAATACCACAAGATCGGAACCACGTCATCCGTATAAAACTCGCCGACAAGCTAGAGTAATGGAGGCTGAATTCAATGAGAAAATTGAAAGATTGAAAAGGCCGAGAACCGAATGGGAGCCTATGGAATTCCTCCTTTGTCAAGAACATTTACGTCTGCGGAATGATATACCCGAGGCGGGACAATGCACAAGGCACAATGTTAATGATCGAAAAGGGTTTTCGAACATCAAGATAAATTTCATTGACAAAGGAGTGACACAAGTAAAGATGTCTCAAGGATACGCCTTTGTCCCCCGGTTTCATGTTGAATAATTGACCGCCGAGAACCTTCTTGTAGTTTATAAGTCTTCGAGTAATGCTCAAACATTAACATTCTATTGTGTCCTTAGATATAATAGAATTCTTTTAAGAAACTTGCATTCGCTCTTTATCATTCAAATGAATATCAATGAAGATGCATTTTGTCATGATCTTTCGCATTATCACTAATTTCATAATCATTTTCTCATTTCATAGCTTTGTCCTTACATTTGCCTCATGCCATGCCATAACATTTCGTTTGTTGGTTCCAATACTTGGATGCCCTCTATAGTCTCTTTTTTCATTCAACTTTCGGTGCTCGGATGTCAACAAGATGAACAAACCCATTCTGAGTCCTGAAATTGATTTTGAGAAGGTGTTTGTTTAGGAGAATTTGAAGTCAAGAAAATGTGAATACTATGTCTTGTCTCGACTTGCTAAGAATGGTGGAACAAGAGGGTAAACAGATTTTGCCTCATTAAGAATCCGTTGAAACAATAAATCTGGGAATCAAGAAAGGAAACAAGAAGTGAAGATTGGGACTTCTATTTCGGGGGCACGTGCATAATTTGATTGCTTTGCTCCTCAAGTACAAAGATGTATTCGCATAGTCATATCGGGACATGCCAGATTGGATGAAGATGTAGCGGTCCATAAGCTCCCATTAAAGCCGAATGCAAGCCCATTCAACAAAAGCTAAGACGGATGAGGCTCGAGATGTTGTTGAAGATAAAGAGGAAGTCAAGAAGCAATTTGATGCTGGTTTCCTACAAGCCTCCGAATATCCAGAATGGGTGGCTAACATAGTTCCGTGCCAAAGAAAGACGGTAAAGTACGAATGTGCGTGGATTATCGTGACCTGAATCGAGCAAGTCCTAAAGATAATTTTCTCTTACCACACATTGATACGTTGGTGGATAACACAAGAAACATTCATTGTTTTCTTTCATGGATGATTCTCGGGTATAATCAGATCAAGATGGGCCCTGAGGATATGGAGAAAACTACCTTCGTAACAATGTGGGGAATATTCTGCTACAAGGTGATGCCATTTGGGTTAAAGAATGCTGGGGCAACATATCAGAAGGCTATGGTGACGTTATTCCATGACATGATGCATAAAGAAATAGAGGTCTACGTCGACGATATGATTGCTGAATCCCGAGGGGAAGAAGAGCATGTAGTGAATCTCAAGAAGTTGTTCGACAGGCTGAGAAAGTTCCAGTTAAAGCTCAATCCAGCCAAATGTACGTTTGGGGCTACCTCGGGGAAGTTGCTAGGCTTTATTGTCGGTGAAAGAGGTATCGAGGTTGATCCAGATAAAATAAAAGCCATTCAAGAGTTACCATCTCCGCGCACGCAAAAGGAAGTTAGAGGATTTTTAGGGAGATTAAACTACATCTCCCGATTCATTGCTCAACTTACCAACCAATGCGACCCAATCTTTCGGCTTCTTCAAAAACATAACCCGGGAGATTGGAATGAGTAATGTCAGGTGGCCTTTGATAAGATAAAGCAATATTTGTCTAGTCCTCCAGTGCTAGTACCGGCAACTCCGGGGAGACCATTGATATTGTATTTGACCGTGTTCGAAAATTCAATGGGTTGCGTACTGGGGCAACACGACGAGTCAGGAAAGAAAGAAAAGGCGATCTACTACCTCGGTAAAAGTTCATCGAATATGAGGTAAAGTATTCGCCATTGAAAAATCTTCATTACGCTCTGGTTTGGGTAGCTCGGAGACTCGCACAATATATGTTGTATCATATGACATGGTTAATTTCAAAGCTAGACCTAATAAAATACATGATGGAATCACCGGCACTCTCAGGAAGAATGGCACGATGGCAGATCCTCCTATCAGAATATGACATTGCCTATGTAAGTCAAAAGTCAATAAAAGGGAGCGCAATAGCTGATTTCTTAGCGACTCAAATGACGGAGGGATATGAGCCCTTGAAATTTGATTTCCCAGACGAAGACTTAATGTGCATCACAGAAATGGAATCCGAGTCATCAAAAGAGAAGTCATGGAATATGTGCTTTGATGGTGCGTCAAATGCTTTAGGGCATGGAATTGGAGCAATCCTGGTATCACCAGACGGAATCATTATCCGCTCACCGCAAGATGAACTTCTTCGCACCAATAATATCGCAGAATGTGAGGCTCAGATCATGGGGCTTCGTGCGCTATCGAACGAAACATCAAGATCTTAGAGGTGTACGGGACTCAAATTCTAGTGATTTACCAAATCCGTGGAGAGTGGGAAGTGAGGACTCAAAATTGATTAAGTACAGCGATTTAGTGGCTGGATTGATCAAGGAATTCAAAGAAATAGCTTTTCATTACTTCCCACGAGAAGAGAACCAACTGGCTGATGCCCTGGCCACTTTGGCTTCAATGTTCAAAGTAAGTAGAGAAGCAGAAATAATACCCCTCAAAATGAGCATATACGAGGTCCCTGCACACTGTTGTAGCATTGAGAAAGAAGTAGACGGACGGCCTTGGTTCCATGATATCTTAGAATATATCAAGAATCAAAGGTATCCCGAACAAGCGAATGAGAACGATAAAAGAACAATTAGAAGAATGGCAGCGGGATTTGTTCTTGATGGGGATATCCTGTATAAAAGAGGAAAGGATCAGATGCTTTTGAGATGTGTGGATGATGTTGAAGCCAAAAAAATACTTGAAGAGGTCCATGAGGGAATTTGCGAAACGCATGCCAATGGTTTCAATATGGCCAGAAAGATCATGAGACTCGGTTATTATTGGCTGACAATGGAAAATGACTGAATCAATTTTGCCAGAAAATGCCACAAATGTCAAATCTATGGCGATAAAATTCATGTAGCCCCTTCACCCCTTCATGTCATGACTTCTCCGTGGCCTTTTTCTATGTGGGGCATGGATGTCATAGGGCCAATTTCTCCAAAAGCATCAAATGGACATCGATTCATTTTTGTGGTCATTGATTACTTCACAAAATGGATAGATGCCACTTCGTTTGCCAATGTGACGAGGACTGCAGTTTGCGTGTTTTGAAAAGGAAATCATTTGCGGTATGGTTTGCTGAAAGAATCATTTCGATAATGCCACGAATCGAACAATAAGATGATGAAAGAAGTGTGTGCGGTTCCAAATAAAGCATCATAACTCCTCGCCCTATCGCCCAAAGATGAACGGGGCAGTTGAAGCAGCCAATAAAAATATTAAGAGGATCATTGGGAAAATAACTGAGACATATAAAGATTGGCACGAGAAGCTTCCATTTGCTTTGTTTGCATATCGCACATCTGTGCGAACATCTACGGGAGCAACTCCTTTCTCTCTGGCTTACGGAATGGAAGCTGTGCTACCTATTGAGGTTGAGATCCCCTCCCTGCGAGTCTTAATGGAATTAAAGTTAGAAGAAGTAGAATGGGTTCGAGCTCGATATGATTATTTGAACCTCATCGAAGAAAAACGTCTAAGAGCAATTTGTCACGGCGGATGTACCGAAGAGAATGATCGCGGCCTATGACAAGAAAGTATGGCCAAGAGAATTCCACGAAGGAGAACTCGTACTGAGGAAGATTCTCCCAATACAAAAGGACCTGCGAGGAAAATAGGCACCAAATTGGGAATGACCATACGTCGTAAAGAAGGCATTTTCAGGAGGACCTTTGATCCTTACCGAGATGGATGGCAAGGAGCTACTGAATCCAGTGAACTCAGATGCTGTGAAGAAATATTATGCTTGAGATGAAAACCCGAAAATGGCATCAAAAAAAAAAAAAGGGATCAAGGCGAAAACCCGCAAAAGGCGTCTTGATTAGCACAAAAGATTAGGATGAAAACCCGAGAGGCGTCCCTAATGAGGTAAACCCGCTTAAAGAGCGTGGCGTTTAACAATGGGTCAAACAAAGGAGACTACAAGATTTGAAGCATTTCTAAAAGCTCAAATCTTCTACACAAGAAGCCGCTCGAAAAGATTTTTGATTGAGGAACGAGGAAGAGTTCATGTGTTGAATATCTAGAGCATTTGTATCCGCTTGAATACGATCCTTTCTTTCTTTTGACATTTTTTACTCTCATTGGTTAACTTGCTTTGTTTGCCACATTTGAAATAGATAAATATGAAATATCATTTTTGTCCCTATCTGACCTTTTTCATGCATCTCATTATGTGTTTATTTACATGGTAAATGGTGAAATGACACACTCTAAGCAAAAGAAATGTTAAGCATTACCTGGATGAAAATTTGATAAGCACAAGAGTCTCAAAGTAAGAACAAAGTTCAATCGGGGGCAAAAGAGTGATATCTGAGAAACGTCGATTACTCGTGAAGCTTGAAGACAGGTATAAGGCCTGAAGAGAAAGTCGAGAATCAAAGCAATGAACACAGATCCTCAACAATCGTGGCTAAATGGACATACGACAAACATGCTTAAGGAGCACTGCATAATCATGTAGGCATAAAAGCATTTAAGACAAACATGTGCATATCATGATAACATCATACATGGCATATACAGGTACTCCAACAGAGCAAGAAATCTTGAATGAAAGTCGAATCAATCAAAGGAAAAGACACCGAATTCTACCAAAGGATGTGTTTTGGTATTTTGATGTTTTTAATTCATGCTTTTCAAGGAAAATCAACTCATATTGCGAGAGATGAGTTGAGCCTCAAGACACGTTGAGGTATTTTTAATTGTTGTTTTCAAAATCAACTCATATTGCGAAGTGAGTTGAGCCTCGGGACACGCCGAGGTATTTTTAGTTTTAAATTGACTCATATTGCGAGAGGTGAGTTAAGCCTTTTAATTTTGTTTTTCAAAATCAACTCATATTGCTAGAGGTGAGTTGAGCCTCGAGGCACGCCGAGGTATTTTCAATTTTGTGTTTTAATCAACTCATATTATGAGAGATGAGTTGAGCCTCAAGACACGTTGAGGTATTTTTAATTTTTGTTTTCAAAATCAACTCATATTGCGAAGTGAGTTGAGCCTCGGGCACGCCGAGGTATTTTTAGTTTATGTTTTAAATTGACTCATATTGCGAGAGGTGAGTTAAGCCTTTTAATTTTTGTTTTTCAAAATCAACTCATATTGCTAGAGGTGAGTTGAGCCTCGGGGCACGCTGAGGTATTTTCAATTTTTGTGTTTTAATTTCAACTCATATTGCGAGAGGTGAGTTGAGCCTCGTGTCACGCCGAGGTATTTTCAATTCTGTTTTCAATTTACGTTGTTCAAGAATCAACTCATATTATGAGAGGTAGGTTGAACCTTTTAATTTCTACTTTTTCAAAATCAACTCATATTGCGAGAGGTGAGTTGAGCCTCGTGACACGCCGAGGTAATTTCAATTCTGTTGTCAAAAAATCAACTCAGATTATGAGTGGCGAGTTGAGCCTCAGTCACACGCCGAGGTATTTTCAATTTCCGTTTTCAATTTTGCCTTTCAAAAAATCAACTCATATTGCGAGAGGTGAGTTGAGCCTCGTGACACGCCGAGGTAATTTCAATTTCTATTGTCAAAAAGTCAACTCAGATTATGAGAGGTGAGTTGAGCCTCAGATCACACGTCGAGGTATTTTCAATTTCCATTTTTCAATTTCTGCATTTCAAAAAAAAAAAAAAATCAACTCATATTGCGAGAGGTGAGTTGAGCCTCGGGACACGCTGAGGTAATTTCAATTTCTGTTTTCAAAATTCAACTCATATTGTGAGAAATGAGTTGAGCCTCAAGACACGTTGAGGTATTTTCAATTTCTGTTTTCAAAAAATCAACTTATATTGCGAGAGGTGAGTTGACCCTTGGCTCATCTATGAGCTATTTTCAATTTCTATCTTTCAAAAAACCAACTCATATTGCGAGAGGTGAGTTGAGCTTGAGATCACACACCGAGGTATTTTTTCAATTTATATTTTTCAAAAAATCAACTCACATTGCGAGATGTGAGTTGAGCCTCGAGTTACATGTCGAGGTATTTTCAAAATCGATTTTCAAATTCATTTTCAAAATCAACTCATATTGAGAAGTGAGTTGAGCCTTGGCTCACGTCTTGAGCTATTTTCAATTCTTTTTTTTTCAAAAAATTCAACTCATATTATGAGAGGTGAGTTGAGCTTTTAATTCTGCGAGAGGTGAGTTGAGCTTTTAATTTCTGAGAGTTGAGTTGAGTCTTTTAATTTCGCTTTTCAAAAATCAACTCATATTGCGAGAGGTGAGTTGAACCTCCAATCACATATCGAGGTATTTTCAAAATCGCTTTTCAAGTTAAGTTTCAAAAATCAACTCATATTATGAGAGGTGAGTTGAGCCTTGGCTCACGCTACTGAGCTATTTTCAATTCTTTTTAATGTCTGCTTTTTTAGAGTCAATTCATATTGCAAAAATGAGTTGAGCTCGGGATCACATGCCGAGTAGAGAATAAAGATTGAAGTGATTGAAGACGCCGATTCGCCTCCTTAAAGTTGTAGTGGAGTTGATCGAGGCATCGATCTTGCCTTTCTGAGTCACGAAGAGAAGACCAAAACCTTATCTCATGAAGCAATAAAAGAGCATATTGAAATTGTAGATCTTATCTTTCCGGGTTACAGTGAAGCGGATCGAAGCCACAAATCTCATATCCTTGAAGTTACTTTGGAACAGATTGAAGCTACAAGGCATATCTCCGAATTTGCGATGGATTGAACCAAAGCTACAAGATGCGGTGGACTGAAAAGAGACTAACTAAACAAGAAGAGTTCCAAAGCAAGTCAAGACCTAGCAAGACCGGCAAGTTTGGTCTTCCTTGAAAGTCTTTGCTCTATTATCGTTGTACGACAATGAGCAAAGAGGGCATTAGAAAGCCCAAATTGCCCGGCCCAATTATATGAAAACCCAACCAAACCTCTAAACCCACTAAAACCCTTAACCCATGACCCATTTACATCTACCCAAACCCAATTCAAAAGCCCATTAAGCCCCCAAAAAAACCTAACCCAAAAAAAAACAAATAAAAAAAAAAAAAAGAAAAACCTACCCCAAAAAAACCTAACCCAAAAAAAAAAAAAGAGAAAAAGAAAACCTAACAAAAAAGATAAAAAACCTAGCCACCTAACCACTTTCCCACTTGCCCCATTTTTCCTCCCATTGTCTACCACCACCACCTACAAAATAGAAAAAAAAAAGAAAATCATGTAAAAGATGGCTATAAAAGCCATTCAAAAATCATGTAAAAAAAAAGGAGGATTTAACAAAGATTGAAAAAAACACAAAAATTCCTTCAAATTTTGAACACAAAAGAAACATCAATAAAAAGGTTGCATCTTTTTCTTTTTTCCTCTTCTTTCAAATTTTTTCCTTTTTTTTTTGTGTTGTTTTTTCTTTCTTTATATATACATATATTGTTAAAAATTTTACCTTTTCCGGTCACACCCACGGTGGCGGCGGTGGCTTTCGACGACGACGGGCGGCGACCGACGATCAACCGGTGACCGGCCCTCCTTGGCCGGATTTCCTTTCCCCCCTCCCTTCTCTCTTCTTTCCCCCTTCTTTTTTTAGGTATTTTTTATATATTATGTATATATTTTTTAATGCCATTAGTTATATATTTCTTATGTATATATTCTTAAATACTATTATATACATATATATATATATATATATATTTTAAATACCATATTGTGTATATATTATTATTACAAATTATTACTATTGCTAGTATTATTATAACTATTATTATATTAGTGTATATTTTATGTACATATGTATATATATATATTTTGCACATATCATTATTTTATATTATTGTTGTAAATTTTTATGTATATATTTTTTAGGTACGTTTCCTAATATTTTCTTTTATTGTAGATATTATTATTATTATTACATACTTTTATTATATGCATATATATATGTATTTTATGTACATATTATTATTTTATATTATTATTACCAAATATATCATTTTTCCTATTTTATTATTAGTACATGATTTGTTTTTATTTTGTAAATATCATTATTATTGTTATTCTAATATTCTAGTATTCCATATTAATATTTTTCATTAATGATATCATTTTTTTAAGTCCTTTATCTATTTTTAATTTCTCACTTTAGGAATATTTTTCTCATGTTTTAATTAATTTAAAAAATAAGGCAATGTACCGATTTAATATTAAGCCATCGATTTCATCGCTATGTTGGGTGAAATTAAATCGCTTGTGTTAAAAAACGGACACCCTTTCTAAAAAAATCGAAAACTAAAATTCTCATTTTTCAATCGGATCACGATTAAATATTATATTGAACTCGTATTTTGAAAATCAAGTCAACAAATGTTTATGAGATACCAATTTTGGGCGTCGCGAGGGTGCTAATACCTTCCTCGAAAGTGAATCGACTCCGAACCCCAATTTTTCTCTGGACTTTCACGTAGACCTAAATTTGGCCTTCTTTTTGTTTTAAAATAATTTTATTAGGTGTCCGATCACACCTATAAAAAAGGATCGGTGGTGACTCCCTTTGTTAATAAAATCGAAAGTTGGTTTTCAAATGTTTAATAAATCGCCACAATTAGCGACCAAGCGAAACTAATTTTTTTTTTACGTCGCTACAGTTTTTATTTTGTATTATTTTGGTCTTTTGTTAATTTTTATCCTATTTTAGTAAAAACCCTATGTTTACTCTTTTTGTAATTCACTAAAAAATATTTATATTTAAATTCCTTCTCAATCATTACAATAATAAGAATACTAATTAAATTAAAATTCAATAAGTTGTTATAAATAAATTTCAAATTTGTGCTTTAAATAATTTTGGTGCAACCAAAATAAATTTAATTAAAAAATCAAATTAATAAAAAGTATAATCATGATTATATATTTTAATTATTTTATAAAAAACTTAATTAGGTTTTGACTTGAAGTACTGATGGTAATGATAAGCCACCAGACAAATGGAACTTCACCTAGTCAAAGTGAACAAAATAAAGGCTATCGTTTTGTCAACAAGTTCACGCGTTTGTTTCTTCTTGTATGAAATTTGAAAGTGACCATTTTTTAAGTATTATATATTGAAAGTGAGCATTTTTTAAGTATTATATATTTTAGGATACTGAAATACGAATCGTTTTATGGATTTTGAATTATTTTGCTTTAAATAGAATAGATTTTTTTAAAATATAGTTGCAAGTGGATAATTGACACTAAGCAGTTATAGTAATTTTTTGTTCTTACTATATAAAATTATCATTTTATTCATATAATATGTATGACCATTCAAATGGTAAAATGTACAACTACATTATAAAAAAGCTTTTATGTTTAAATTTTTTAAAAAATTTATGCTTAAATATTTGTTTGTCTTATAAAAATTTAAAATTTTAGAAATAATTAATAAAAATTAAATTGAGGTGGGATGGAGTGGGGTGTATCTAACATCTATAGAGGTGGTAATGATTTTCAAGGTTAAACATTTGTAATGAAGCAGGGCAAGTGGTGAAGTGAAGTGAAGTGTACTAACTATGGAGCAGTGGTGGATTTGACGACATCTATCTCAGCTCCTTCTATTGTCATCCCTAACAAGTGTAAGTATTATTGTTACAGTTGTGTGACTCAAATTCCTATTAAATAAAATGAGAGATTTTTTGCAAGTCAAATTAAGCAAAATATATTTTCTTTCTAGAAGATTTAGTATTTATTAGTATAATATATTTAGCATTTATTAGCATAATTCATTTTACCTATGAATTTAGCCTATAAATAAGTTCTTTTACAACCTTAGAAAAAAACACCTATTAAAAAGATTAGAACTCGAAAAAAAAAGGGGTAAATTACACCTACAGTCACTCAACTTTTGGGTAGCTAACAAAACAGTCACTCAGGTTTCAATTCAGTTACTCAGCTTCTGAAAAATAACAAAACAGTCACCACTAACTATTTTCTGTTACAGACATAACGGAGCTACCATTTTTCATTACAGACTTAATGGAGCTGCCATTTTCCATCCCCTGTCACTGCTCTTCCATCCCTCTTCCTCTTCCCCACTATCCACTTGACCTCCGCTGCCAAAAAGTTCTCTTCCCAAACCAGATTCGATAGCAAGAACTGGAGGAACAATCTTACCACAAAAGAACAAGATGAGGAAGAGGAGCTTAAAAGGACGACGAAGATTGAAGAATCAAACATTGTTGTTGAAGTTGGATTAGAGGACGCTGGTGGGAGCTCATCTGAGATTTTGGTTGATGGTAAGTTGTTCCCGGATCTTCTAGGCCTTCAGCCAGATTTATGGGAAGGTCCCAAGTAGGATGTTCTCTGTTTCTTTGTCAATATTTATTGGCTTTTGGCATAGTTTTTGCGGTATATCTCAAAGTTCTTTATATTTGCCTTTTTTTTCCATCGTTCAATTTTGGTGTGTTGATGCCTAAAATGATTGATGTTTGAATTCATATAAGCCTATGGAGGATTAGGATTTTGGGTTTAAATCAAAGTTACAAAATTTAACAATATGGTAGCTTCTACATACTAATAAAGGGAAAAAAATCTACCCTAAATCCAAATGGTGGTTAGAACTTGAACTTGGGTTTGGAGATTTTAGTTGCAAAGTTCAAATGAAAATTTATGAGCCGGGGATGTACCATAGGAAAAGAATGAAATTCTGTATGTGTTAGAGTCCAAAGCTCTGTTGTAGAGTTATAAGGAAAAGAACTAAGAAAAATGTTCATACTGAGAGATTTTTTGTAGATTACGTTTCCTCCAAAGGGGGATAAGGGAATGAAATTAAAAGTTCAAATAAACATTAAATATGCACCCATGAAATTTAGAGAATTATGGGAGACTAATATGACATTTTGTTCGAATTTGGTGGCTGCAACAAGGTAGCCTGGACTATTTTTTGAGATTTTCTTTTTTTGGGTTTGTGATGGGAATAAGAAAGGTGAACAACATGCAGCACCCAAACTTGCTAGGTGTGCTTACCAAATGTGAAGATGTGGTTCCTGAGTTTGGTGAAACATGGTGGGGAAGAGAAGGGGAGGAAGAGAGAATCAGAGTAAGGGGGATAGTGGGGAAGAGGTAGAGGGATGGGAGAGCAGTGATAGGGGGATAGGAAATGGCAGCTCCATTAAGTTTGTAACAGAAAATGGTAGCTCCGTTACGTTTGTAACAGAAAAGGGTTAGTGGTGATTGTTTTGTTATTTTTCGAAAGTTGAAAGACTGAATTGAAACTTGAGTGACTGTTTTGTCAGCTACCCCAAAGTTGAGTGACTGTTGGTGTAATTTACCGCCCAAAATAAGAAGACAGTGTCACATTTGGGACTTGTACTTTCATAAAATATCCAATGTGATACCTTAACTATCAATACATATTTTATTATATTACTTGGCGTTAACACTATCAGTGAATTGCTAAAGCAATCAATAAAAGTTTTGGCACATAAAATTTACTTAAATGAAGAAGATGGTGTTTTTATTTATGGAAGTTTAATAATTGATCCTTTTATTAATAATATATTTAGTTAATTTGTTTTATGAATAATATATTATTCATGTGGATTTGGATGATTTGAAAAAATTATGTGTCAAATTTTCATTGATTGATTTAATAATTCACTAACAATTACTAACACTATAGGTACCATAATAAAACACATTAATAGTTCAAGTACCACATTGAATATTTTATAAAATGCAGGTACCATAATAAAAAATATATTGATAGTTCAAGTATCACATTAGATATTTTCAAAGTACAAGTACTACATTAGATAATTTATGAAAGTATAAATACTAAATATAACATTATCCCAAAAGATATAATAGTACAAAAGAGTTAATTGTACTAAACATCCTTACATTATAATTTATATTTTAAATTGATTTCTAAAATTTAAAAATTCTAATTGGATTTTTAAAATATAATTATCGTTTTAATTAAATCCTTTTGTTAGTTTAATTATTAATTCCCACATTAAATATTTGTAAAGCATATTTGCAAGACATTAAACACCACTTGATATGCCCACGTGACACGTGATACTGTCTTTTATTTTTGCCGACAAGTATTTAATTTTTAAATGACGAGCTTGATTAATTATGTTTTTATACATTTTACTTACGTTTCAAAACAATCGATGTTTTGTTAATCAGATCTTTTATTATAAAAATTATTAATTCAATCATTAAACATAAATTAAAATGAAAATTTTAAGGAAAAGTAAAATATTGTTACATAATTTTTAAAATTAAAACTAAAAATAAAGTAAGACAAACAAAATGGAAAATAAACGATAATTTCTGTAAAAGCTATGAAATTCTCAAAATTGGTATTCATACAATATTCATTTTAAATTATGTCACCTAATATTTGATGTCTCATTTAACAGCTTAAGTTAACAATTTTAATAACGGAAGAACCTTATTGATATAACATTGATAATTTAATGACATAATTTGAATGATTTAAAATTTGAAGACCAAATTAAAATGAGAGTCATAGTTTGAAAATATTTGATAAAATTAACTCTAATTTTTATAAGGCAAAAATAAAATTATTTAAAATCCAAATTAAAATTTTAAACATAAATATATTATTAATCTCGTCCTTCCTTCGAGAACATATTAATCTACTAACTATTCAATCTAAACTGTCTTTTTAATAATATTATTTTCAAAAGTTTCAATAATGTTATTGTCAAAATTTAAATCAATAATTGTCGTTGATAAAGGTAAAATAAAATTCAAGGTAATCAAAATGATTGGACATTATCAAATTAATGAAAAGGTATTATTTTCTTGATAGTAATAATCTCATTATAGATTTTGATCATATCTCGCTTTTTTGATATAATGTTTGAAATTATTTATAGTCTCTCATTAACCCATAAATAAGAGGATAATACGTTTCAAAGATACTTGAACTCACATTCTCCAAAGATTGACAACAATACTAATACCTATCGAATTAAGAATTTAAATGAATAAATTAAATATATAATATGAATGTGTTAAATAAAAAATTTATTTATATAATAAAATTGATATTAATATTAATATTAAAGAATTATAACAGAAAATAATAAAATAATATAAAATTAGTAATTGACAAATGACACTGACCTTTCACCACTTGTATCACCCGCGTGACACGTGAATAGTGTCTGTTTTTTTCTTTAATTAGAATAGTCGTCTTTTTCCTTTTTTGCTAACATTGGACAGGTTAATGAATATTCCATTTTGAAATAAATTTCCTAAAAATACTTTTTAAAATTTTTATTTTTATTTTCTAATTTTAATATATTAATTTTAAACTTAAAATAATAAATAATTTTGTAAAAGAAATGGTTGGTGATACATATTGCAATATAAATTATTCTAAGCAAGTGTTGAATCAACCAAACATATTCATGTGATTTTATTATAAATTTTAATTAATACTTTATAAGATATACTAAAATCCCATTAATCATGGTGGGAAACAACCAAATTACACTTAACTTTAATTACACACAAAAAATCTTCTATGGAAATAGTTTTATGATTTTGTTTGTAATTTTAAAAAATTCTTCGATTGAGTTTTAATTTGATTGTAATCAATATTGTTGTCAGTGTAGGAGGACGTAGGTTTGAATGCGCTGAAGCTTATTATCCTCCTATTTAAGGGTTAGAGAGGGGCTATGGGTAGTTTTAGATATTGTATAAAAAATAACATATATGATAAGAACCTATAATGAGATTAATGTTAAAAAAAAACTTATTATTTTTCTATTGAATATGTTAATGTTAATTAATTGTTAATTTCTTAAGAAATAAAGTATGAATGGAAGTGACAATGAAATTGGGTATTTCTGATAACATTGTGATAAACAACAAAAAAAATAGGTGATAAGAAATTGTTTATGTAGCTCGGTTTCCTACGTCTACACAATCTAGCTCAATAAGATGAATCTACTATCTTTGAACTCAATATAACAAGTAATCCTAGTTCTATCATACATTGGTCTAGAAACCTCAATGTTGTACTCAAAGACTAGATTTCTCACCATCAAATTCTCACATTGAGAACATAGATTGTAAAACCACCAACAAGGCAACAATAGGTTTTACTATCTCATTTTCACTTTCACAATAACGTTCCTATATGAACTAATAAGTGCTTTAAAAAACTCAGTACAAAAATCTATACAAGTTTCTCAAATATATAGAAGTTTTCTGAGACTTACTCACATACTAAATATCAATTACAACCCCCTTTAAACAACAACTAAAATAGTTAAATCTAATATAATAATAACTAAAGTAAAGCGGACAATTGGAAGACAAGTCCTCAGGTTTTGTCCCAACCCAACATCTTTAATCGAAGGAACTTGGTAAGATTGATTTTATCAGATTCAATTCTTAAAATATGTTTCTCTAAACGGATTGATATCTATTGATGAGTTTGAATAATTCCACAATATTAATCTAGACCAAGGATTTTATTTCAATAAATGTCAATTTCAAATATAACAAATACGATTCTGTCGCAATGATAATAAAAGTGTGCATTTCCATTGACACATAATTGATCATTTCAAAACTTGCTTCAATGGAATCATAAATAGAGCTGTAAAAAATTGTTAACAACCCTAACTTTTATATATATATATATATATATATATATATAAATAATTGAATCAAGATTCTATTTGAAATAATAATTATTTGATAAAATAATTTTAAAAGATACTCAAATACTATAAATTATTAATTTTTGGTATTGCTTGATAAATTGGAAAATTAAGTATTGAATTTTAGTATTAAATTTATCTTATAAAATTATTTGTTAAATTGGTAAAATTTAAGTGCGAATATAATTATGTTGTTTGATAAAATAAATATTAATTTTAAAATTATTTATTTCTTAATTTTAATCTTATTATTATTTCGGATAGTTTTAGATAAAAATTAAATATGATAATTTTAATATCTCATTTTGAAAAAAAATATTTATTATAAAATTACGTAAAAGTCAAAATGATTATCACGCATACATTTAGAACATTAAACATTCAACATTTTCAAAAAGTAGCTATCTACCTTATCTTATGTAACAATATTTTATTTAAAATTTTATATAAAAATTAAAATGATTATGAAAACGTTTAAAACATTAATTGTTGAGTTTTTTCATTCGGAGTAAAATGAAAAATTTCAATGGTATAGTATCAAAAAGGCTTAATTCAATAGAAAGTACTTAAACTATTGGGTTTGTTTGAGTTAAGTACCTAAACTATTTTTGATTGATCCCAGTACCTAAACTTTGAAAAAAATGGTTTAATCACTTTTAACTACTAGATCAAGCTTTTCTTGGTTTCAATTAAGCCCAATTCATATTCGGGCCACCATATAAATCTAGACCTATACTAATAATGCTCCAAACCTTTTATGGAAAATAAATTGATTTTCAGTAATATATCTAAATTTGTTTTCAAAATATATTAACAACACTCAAAAAATTATGAAAATTTTATATAAAATAAATAAAATTTTAATTGAAATAGTAAAATTAAGGCTTTAAAATTATGATTAACTTGTTATGTCAATTAATATATTTACATAATTCATGAAATAACATTATAATTAGAATCATTTGTAGATCGACTAGACTCGAATATAAAAAAAATTTAATTTTTGAACAACGATGAAAAGTCAAGTAATTCACTAACACTTAAATAATAAAAAGAAAATGTTAATGTTGATCCAAGCAATCATTCCTTAATTAAATTTGGGGTTATAGTTAGCTATCTAACAACATTCAAGTACTCTTTTAGACAAAAATTCCTTTTTTGAAACTAAGGAATACTTGAGACTATCATTGAATTTGATGGTGAAGTCACTTGAGATTCACTCTATGATTGATGCTATTATGCCTATTACGTTAGTCCATTTTCAAGCTTGATGATGAATGTATATATATGTATAACAAAGAAAAAAAAAACAAAAAAGGGAGAATGGATGAATTGATTGCATGAAAATAATCAATTAATAGTGGCTTCAAATACAAGAGAAGAACAAGAAATACTTTTTCTTGAGCCCACCAATATATTTAGAGGAATTATAATGAATACAAGTGTTTCTAGTAGACTTAATCAGCAAAAAAGAAAATTAGGTTGAGTTGCACTGTTTAACTAACTATCTACCAAACCCCAACCCTACCCACTCTCTCCCCATGTGATGACAAGTGCTTATTTAACTTATTTGAACATAAAAGGTAGTGATAAATTAATATTTAGTCCCTGAATTTTATAACTTCTTAAATTTAGTCTTGAACTCTTTTTTGAGTACATTTTGATTCTAGAACTTGACAACTTTTCCCCGTTCTAGTCCAATTTGTATTCACAGAGAACAACGTATTCGACAATCAATTTAATAAATTTTAAGTCAGACATAATTTTTTAATTTCTAACCCAACTTATGAAATGGCTACGATCTCCCAACCATATATAAAATCATTGCCCATGTTCTCATTTTTCAAATGCTAAAATCATTCTATCTTGATGATAAAGCCAAGGCCTAACCAAAATATAAACTGACCCAACATTTCCATTTCCATTTGCTTCTTCTCATTCATTCATATTGGTGACAAATCAATTACCAACCCCCCAAAAAAGTGATAAATCGATTGTTTTTTCTAAAGGAAGGAAAAAAAAAACATGAAAGAGAGAATGGAAAGGCTTGTTCTTCCTTTCACAACTGGTTGTTCTTCTCAGGCAAGTGTTGCAGTTGGCAAAAGTCCTCCAAGGAAACAAAAACCAGAACCGAACTGTCAAAATCTAATAAGTATGATCATGTCTCTCCGTTTCTGTCTGATCTTTTTTTCTGCTCAGGTTTAGGGTTTTGTCTGATATATATATATGTGTGTTTTGAATTAACGTAAACAAGTTGTAGGAGAAGAGTGTTCATCAAAGGGAAGAACAAAGAATTCATTTGGTCGGTTGGCTCTTTCAAAGCCCAACATATCGAATGGGATACATAGATTGATTCGAATTACTGTAAGAAGCTTCTCTCAGTTATTTGGTAAGTTTGATGATTAATGTCTTTTTTTTCCTTTGCTTGGATGTTCTTCTTTTGATAATTTCACTATATATATATATAAAATCTCAAAATTTGATTGATCCCATTTCTTCAAACATACCAGATGTGAGTATTTGGTATCGCATGGTGAATGCTTATTTTTAAAAGTTTTTTCTTTATATATTTTAGGTGATTCTTTATGGTCTATTTTTGCTTTCAGTCCTTGTACTTTTTTAGAAAAATTTAGTTGATATGTTTTTAATTTCAGGATTCATTCTATATATCCGATTTAAAAATTAAATTTAATTGATAGCACTGTTATTATTTGACCTGGATTAGAATTTGAATATTTATTGAATACTAAAATGAAACAATATTGAAATTTAACAAAAGTTCATTGCTAGTGTCATTAATTTGATTTTAATTTTTTGGCTTAAATGCAAAATTCAGTCTATTCTGTTTTTCCTACTTAGATACTTGAAGTTTTTCTTTTAGGGTTAAAGTGACACCTAAACTATTAATTTCTTCTCATTTACCTCAAAACAAGATATTAACTAATAAGAACATGATATATGGTAAGTTTTTATCGGACGTTCTACACTTTTTTTTTTTTGTAAAATGAGATGAAATCAATAGCTTATGTATCACTTTTAACAAAACAAACTTTAAGTACTTAAATAGGAAAAATAATATAGTTTGAGAGTCAATTTTGCAGTTAATTCTAATTTCGAAAATCCCAATTTTACATGGATTAATACGCCATATGCAAATACTCTTGGTTGAAATTAACACATTGTGTTCATACCATATATAATTTCCTTCAAAATTACTAATGGAAGCAAGCACCCATTGGGGGTTGCACAGTTTACAAAGACATAGAGGAAGTGACAACCGAGATGGAAATTGGGTATCCGACAGATGTGAAACATGTTACACACATAGGATTGGATGGCACCACCACAACCAACAACAACCCTTTTAAGGGTTGGCAAGATTTCAGTTCACTTGACCATAACTTCATTGCTTTCCCTTCTATTTCTTTGAGGCAATTCGAGATGGCCATGGCTGCCCAATCTCAACCTGGACCACTCATTGTTTGAATGTATGTTTTTTTTTATCATAATCTTTTTATTATTTGTATCGGATTGGATCATGCCAATCATTGAGATACATTTGTGTTTGTGAAACTTTTGTGTGTATGCACCAATATTTGATAGATTTCTCAAATTACATGATAATATATATATATATATATATATATATATATATATATATATATATAATGAAATTTTCATAAACTTGAGGTCTTTTGGATGCCAAATTAGTAGGGTTAAATCTAGCAAACATCTCCTGTTCTATATTCTAAATTGATTAGTATATTTTAAAACATTCTAATTTAGTCATTAAAGTATTAGCATAATATAATTAGGTTTTCTATCAGAATTGCCATTAGCTTGAGTGTTAAATTCTAATTCAAATATGGTGTGGGTCAAATTGTAAACATGAATCATTTTGAATCCGACATATTAAAAAAAAAAGAAGAAATAATCTTCTTAAATTTTAATAACGCTGTTTGTTTCTTTTAACAAGTTAAATCTAAGTTATTTGTACAATAAGTACACATATATTTACAATTTTATCCATGTGTTTTGAAAAATAATTTACGTCATATTTAAACCGACATTTAAAATTTAAATTGAAAACTAGATAAATAAAAGAACCTAATTGATATAATACTAATTATTACATATACATCTACTTTTGGTCAGCCCTTTTTCTAGAGAAGCCCATAAAATAGATCAGCTACCAAAATCTGAATTTAATAATCCTTTCAATTTAGTTAACTTAGGGTGGGTTTAGATGGGCAGTAAAGTGCAATGCGATGTATTTAACTTACTTTTGACTCATGGTATAGTATTTAATTTTACCGTCACCGCTATTTTTACACTAATCATAGGTAAACGCACCACCCATCTAAACTCACCCTTAGAAGACCCAAATAATCAAATCCTAGCTAGAAGTATTTTTCATACTATTAAACACAAATACTTATATGATTTAGACATATTTATTTTTTATATAAATAATAAAATTATTTTAGTCTGAATTCTTTTTAAGAAAACCTTCAAATTTTAATTAATTTTTACATGAAAAATTGATCGAGTCAATAAATTTTTAATAATAGTGACATGGTAACTTGCGTGTACTTTATAAAAATTCAACACATTAAAAATAATAGTAATATATATTTAAAAATTATCTACATCAACAATGAAATACACATAGACTGTCTTGTTAATATTGTTAAAATTTTAATAGATTACTCAGCTAAGGTCACTATAACAAAAATAGGTATATATTAGGGACTAATTTTGTGATTATCCCGTATAAATTTATTCTTCTTGAAAAAACTAAACCCAATCAATGACTTGCAGTTAAAGTTTTATTCTAATATTTTATCCGGTACTTTCCGTACACGTAGACAAATTACATAAGCAATGCCTGCCGGCTATGAGAAAATTTAATTTAAGTCAGTTTACAATCACCTATATATATAGACTAAGTCTCCTTCGTTGTATACACGGAACATAATACAAATAACAATGGCGAAACTCACTTCTTCATGTAAACGCAGAAGACCCACCACGGGTTTCTCAGAGATAGAGATGGACGTAGCTTGCCAGCTGATGCAGCTTTGTAAACAATACATCAATGGCGACAAAGGGTCGAAGAAGACGAAAGCAAAAACCGATGAAAGCAGTCCGTGGGATCGATATCTTCCATTGGAGGATGAAGAAGAGGAGCATCTTCAGCCGAGGAAAAGGAGGTTTAAATCAATGGATTTCATTTACAGTTCTACCAAGCCTGTGATTATTCAGGACCAGAACGTAAAGAAGATGAAGATCATGATGTGTAATTAGATTAATCGAAAGTTCAAAGCTGGGTTAATGATCTGTTTGAATGCTTTGGTGCTGGTTTTGTTAGCACCTAGCTAATTTTTAGCAGGTTGTTTGTTTTTAGGTTTTCTTGATTGGGCTTGGTTTACTTGTGCACCAAGATTTGTGTTTTTGCTTAAATTAAATGAGAAAGTGTATCATTGTATATATTTGGGCATTAAGATTGGATTAATAGTATATTTAGTCTTCAATATTTACATATTTTATCATTTTGATTCTAATTCTAAAAATTAATAAATTTAACTCTTTATATTTATAAATTCTATCAATTTTATCCTAAACTTCCTAACAAAACTTTTAACTTTTAAAACAGAGACCTTTTACATCTATTAATTATTTTATTTATGGTTAAAATTGTCCAACATAATTATTTTATTTTTAAGAAGTTAGTGTTAGAAATTAATTAATACCGTTAAAAATAATAGAAAATATAAATTTTAAAAATATAATATACCATAAAGTTTTTGTTTATCTATTAATTATTTTATATATGGTTGAAGAAGGTCAATTGCACATCATATTAGACATTTTTCTGGGAAGAGAATAATAGCCTCGTGACAAGTGGTATAGAGCAACCCTTAATTGTTTGATTTCAAGCCAAGTGTTCTAAAGAAAGGTCTTGGGCTATATAAGCATATTTACTATACATGCCATCACATATCTCTTTTTTAAAGGCTAAGTGACACTAGCATGTAGCATGCTCGAAATGTGAAATCGCTCCTATCTACCTCCATCAATCTAATTGCCAATCGATTAGAAGGCTATTATGTCTCTTAATGAGTAGATCGAGATACACCCATACATTAAGATACAAAGGCAATAGCCAAAAAGCGTATAAATATCACTTCGTTTACCATTAGAAGGTAGTACTCTTCCTTTTACCAAAACTCTGTCAAAACATCCTCTAGAACGACTCTCCACATGATCATTCTCTTACCACCATGTAAGCCACGTTCATGTTCTCCTCTCTCCTTACATCAACAAAATTAAAAATCTAACGTATTATCATATTTAAACCGTTACGATTCTAACAGCCAATGAGATTTAAGATATATAAATGGTAAGGTTCCACATATGGAAATCCAACGAGTAAATCTCATTCATTATGACAATGCCTTAAAGCTTAGCCCAACAATGACTTGCTGTTAAAGTTTAGCTCTAAAACTTTATCCAGGACTTTCCCTACACGTAGGCACATTGCACAAGCAATCCCTGTCGGCTAGTAGAAATTTTAATTAAGTCCGTTTACGTTCACCTATATATAGACCAAGTCCCCTTCATCTCCATTAAAATTCGAATTAAACAATAGAAGCAACAATGGCGAAACCCTCATCTCCATGTAAACGCCAAAATGCCACCAGTTTCTCAGCGATAGAGATGGATGTAGCTCGTCAGCTGATGCAGCTTTGTAAACAATACATCAATGGCGACAAAGGGTCGAAGAAAACGAAAGAGAAAAGCAATCCATTGGAGGTGGAGGAAGAAGAAGAGGAGCATCTTCAGCCAAGGAGAAGGAAGTTTCAATCGATTGATTTCATTCACAGTTCTACCAAGCCTTTGATTATAAAGGATCAAGATGTGTAATTAAATGAATTGGTTTTCGCTTCTCTTTAATCCCCTTTTTTTGGGAGATTAAGCGAAAGTTCAAAGCTGGTTTTAATCTGTTCGAATGCTTGGCGCTGGTTCTGTTAGCACCTAGCTAAATTTTAGCAGGTTGTTCTTCTAGGTTTCCTTGGTTTGGCTTAGTTTACTTGTGCACCAATATTTATCATTAATCTTATTATAAGTTTTTATTATATCATTTTTTAAGATAAAATGTCTAAAATTATTCATAGATACTCTCAATCCTTACATAAAATGATAATACGTATTAGTGCACTCAAAATCACAACTTCTTACACGACAATAATATTATACCGGTTGAACTATGACACTTAAATTATGAAGTTAAAATTTCCTTATAAATATGTACTTAATACATACTTAACGCATGCGAAGTTTTAAATAAAAATATATGAAATATTTATGAACTCTATGCATCTTTAATAAATTCTTATAAAAACAATAAATTATATTAAAAATTATAAAAATTTGTATTTGTAAATATACAAGGTAGACGGGCAAATTTTATCTAGTAATAAAGAAATTTTAATACAAAAATCAATTTGTTTTACTTATAACCATAATAGATTGAAACCTGATAATTTAGGTTTTTTTTTTACCTTTACTTAATTACGTTTATCTATATAAGGGTGAGTATTTGATCGAGTCGAATCTGAGTCAAAAAATTTTGAATTAGTAAAGTTGATGAATCTTATTTTAGCAACCGAATTCAATTTGATTTTTTTTAATCGAATTGAGTCAAAAAATTTTAAGTCAAGTCAAGTCGAGGTAATGAATCTTATTATTTATACTCAATGTTATATTTACATGGATCAATTATATAACTAGTAGACGGAGTACAAGATTATTTAACTATATAAACAAATGTAACGATTTTTCCTTTTAACTTAATAAGTAAACATTTATCAAAATAATGTAGCCTTTTAACTTTAGAAAAGGTAAATATTTATCAAAACAACATAGTTTTGCCTTTATTTATTTGGAGTTTTAGATAACTCGAATTGTGTAATTCATATTTGAGTTAAACCGAAAAACTTAATTTTTTTTATTCGAGTTTATCTGAATAACTTGATTAATCCAAATAACTTGAACTATTTAATTTTAAATTTAAAATTTTTATCGAATTTTTCAAATCGAATCGAATTTCGCTCACCCTAAATATATAAACGATGGATAGATTTCAATCAAGTTCAAATAAGGCATCTTTGCTCATTCTCTTTCCTTGAGTTTGATTTGATTTGAGTATAATAGCTTTCTATTTGATTTGGTTTCATTAAAGGGTAAAGGAAAAAGAAAGAGTACAAATGTAAATTACACAAAATGTTAGGGTTAACAACGATAGTAGTTCACATTGTCGATGGTACAAAAAGCCATTAAAATTATGGTGGTTCACAAAGTAATGCGAAGAGCCATTAAAGATGGTAGCTTATTTGATTTTGAAGGTTGTGCCTTCTTGGCAACTTTGTAAACAATACCCTCCTCTACAGATTATGGATGTCTTCTCGCTCACTGATAAACCAGTTATAATTGATCACTGATGCCTCAAGCACCAATTCTTCCTTAATTATAAATTAATCGTGGGAACCGTTCAATGATTTACCCTTATTGAACGAATAACCCCTCGAAAGACACATTCACTATTTAATCCGTTGACAACCTTGCAAACTAGAAGAACCTGACTCTAATTAAAGATTTCAATCCTACAAATCATTTAAATCAGATCAATTAATCTTATGGCATCACCCAACTTCACTCCCAATTGAACCACACCAACTTATTCTTCGGTAAAGTAATTTCACGCGGAATTAATTGTACTAACTATGTATCGTTCCCAACACTGTACAAGAGATCCTTTTTAAAACAACACTAAAAAAAATAGTACGAGACGATCTTATCTATCTCTTGAACTGAAAAAAAAGAGAGAGTAAATGCCCAAACGAAAACTATTAAGTACAATTTCAAATCTCACAACTCAAATACCGAAATTTTATAGACTTTAACTAGAAAATAATTTAGTTGCTTATAATAGAAAAAAAAAAGAATGTTTAAAAATACAACTAAAATAAGAAAAGAAAAAGAGTACAATTTGAAAGAAAAGAAAGAGAATTTTTATTCCCTGCCCGAAATTCCGAATCAAAAGTAGCGCCGTCATTCCCTTTAATTTTCCGAAAATTAATTTTTAGTGTTCTAATCCTACAAATTTTAAAGAATAAAACTAAATATTTATCTAAGCAAAATATAAAAATAAAATTTAATCCTAATTAAATTTTTAATAAATATAATAACAAATAATATTTAGATAAAATAATCTTAATTTAAAAAAAATCTTGTACATCATATTGCTGTCATTCCAATATTGTGCTCAAAGTTTATCGAAATAAAGCACACAAATATTTCGATTTAGCACCCTATCAATATTTTTATAATTAATTTAAATAAAAATATTTTATTATTAAATAATAATTTAGGTACATTTAACAAAAGATAAAATTTTATTAGTCTTTTAATTATAATTTCATCATCTTTAATTTTTAAATATTTCAAATATATATTATTAGAATTAATTTTTCTCTTAATTTCTTAAAATAAGTTAACGTAACTTAGTCTTTTTAAACATGTGGGTGTATTGATGTACACTTTATATTATACCTTTCTCTTATTTAGTATTAATTTTTTTGAATGTGCAAAAATTTATTCAATTGTAAAACAAAAATATAAGGTTAAAAAATAAGCGAAATCAAATTATTTTGTATTATTTCATAAAATGTCACGTAATTTTTATTACGATCGATTTAATCAAGTTGTAAGAAGTTTGATCTTAAAATAATATCGAGAGTATTTTGTTTTTTGTTTAAGGATTTGATCCAACTCGAATTTCAAATATGTACTAGTTTTAGAGCAAAAGAAAATTATGGGCTTTTTTTGGAAGCAAATTCATAAATGGTAAGGCCCAAATCCATATTATTTCCCGCCAAGCTAAGCACACGTTTTCCCGCTCTGCATTCAAATACTTTTTATCATCCCTCTTCTTCCCGCGGAACTCGATTATTCTCTTCTTTCTAGCTCACAAGCACCGTTCCTCTGAGGGTTTACGATGGAGTACTCAAAGGGAATCTCTAAGAAAAGGAAGCGGCCATCTCTTCATCCCTTAATGGGAACTATAACTCGTAGCAAATCCCAGATCCATATTCATCGCAACCGGTCGGGAAAATCCCGAACCCAGTCCGTCGGCGGAGGAAACCACCAAGGTTTACAACCCTTTCTCAAAAAACCCAAAAAAAGATCACTGGCTGAAGATTCATCGGTGGGGTACGATTTATCCATCAAAGATCTCCGGTTAAGACGGGTCTTCTCCCCTTCTTCTACTGATGGGGTAATTCCTAATTGTTTGGATGATGCCGAGAATCTGGGGAAAAGTGAGGTTGCTGGGGATTGTTTGGATGAAAAGAACAAAGGTTGTGAAAATGGGGATTTGGAGGAATTTGGGCAATCTACCCCACCAGATGCTGAGATCCTTGGAGTTAAGGAAGAGGTTGAAAGAAACGGAAGTGAAGACATGAAGATACATGATGAATGCAGAGAAAAGGGGCTTAATGAAGAGAGAAACGGCATCAATTGTTCAATAAAAACAGTAAGGTTTTAAATTTTTTGTTTAAAGTAATGTCCTGGTTGGTACTTTTTTGCCATATGTTGAAAATTATGTTCATCTTGTTCATAATTTGAGTTAATTAATCTGTTTTTAATGGCGGTTGTGTATGTGGGGTTTCGTGTAGGTTCTTAGACCATGTTCTCAAGAGATGCTTTTCAAAACGCCAGGCTCGTTCAGTTATAGAAGATTGCTTCCTTATTTGATGGATATCAAAAAAGAATCTTCTGGTAATTCCTTTGCTTTGGTTTTGTTACCTTCTTATGCTTTGGTTGGAAAAAGGAACTATGGGATTATAACATTATTGCATATGATTCTTCACAGGGTCCCCAATAAGGGGTCATTGTCAAAAAACTGAAAAGGGTTTTGAAGAGAAGAACATGTTGGGTTCAAATGTTGAAGAAGCATTGGGAGATAAATCTGCGGCGAGTGATTGCTTTTTGGAGGGTCATAATAGTGATTCTGGTAAGGAGTTGAATATGGTATTGGATGAATCTATGATGACACTTGTTAATGGAGAGATTAAGAAATTTGAGTTGCAATATGAAGACCCGAATTCGAATTGCTCTTCGGGTGGTGTTTCTAGTGATGAAATGTTGGCAGATGATGCAAAAATTAATGTTGAAACTCCTTGTGATGCTCAAAGTCTAGAAGTTTTGGACCAGACTTTGTCTATGGTTGAAAATAAGTGTGAATCTGGTGATTATAATGAAGTTCCACCAAGTTCTAATGGTGATTTACAGCAGTCTGAGATTGAAGTAAATGATGGTGAAGCTGTGGAACAAATTGAAGACTTGAATGGACAATGTATTCCAATGACTCGACTGGATTCTGACATGTTTAAATCCGAGACTGATGTTGAAAAGTCGATGAACGAAACCCCTAGTGATAAAAGCTTAGACACAAGTCCTAAGAACAAGTTGGTAAGATGCTATCAAGCTGCAAGTATTTTCAGTTATGGTAACTCATTTGCTAATATAATTGGCCTTGTGATGTTGAATAGGTTCCATATTCACGGTTGCATCCGAAGTTATCTAAAATACCTGGCTCATTCAGTTATAAAAGATTGCTTCCATTTTTGATAGACATAGCAAATGATTACTCCTGTGAGTTCTTTACTTCCTAGGCCGTCTCTTGCACATCCAATGCTTTTCACTTTCTCGTACTTCTATTGTTTTAAGAATCGATTGCGAGTCTTTTTGTAACCTTTTCACTTGTATGCTTGCTTTATCAGGTGTTCCTGGCAAAGATGCAGGCACCGGAGCTTCCAATTGCAAAAGTTCTCATGTAGAGCATAGTGATCGTATTAGGCTCACTGTGACTGCAGCTACTGCTATCGGTTTGCAACAGGAACAGGCAACACTTGGTAAAAATGCTGCATTGGATGCAAACCAGAGGCTAGAAGAAACGAACCCGGAACTTGTGGTTGAGCCACCAGCCGTGTCATCTATCATCGGTGCTAAACCAGTGTCTTATCGGTTACCCTTAGAAACCGAAGGGGATGCCATAAAGTCTATTGTGAAATGTGCAAACCATGTAAATCAAATTGAAGCTGATAGCTTTGGAGAAGCCTCTATTACTCCAGCAATTCCTATTGTTGGTCTCAAAAAAGGAATTCTTAAAAGAAATCCTCCTGGTTGTAGAGGTATTTGTACTTGTCTGAACTGCTCTTCTTTTCGGCTTCACGCAGAGAGATCATTCGAATTCTCGAGAAATCAGATGCTAGATGCTGAAGAAGTGGCCTTAGATTTGATTAAAGAGTTATCGTTCCTACGGAATATTTTGGAAAATTCTGCTTTTGGTGCTGCTAAAGATCAGTCTACCATGTTCATCAGTGAGGTAAATATGAAATGAACTCTTATCCATTTACTTCGTATGGATTAGACATAATTATATAAATTTGTGCTAAATTTCCAACATGCTCAATTCAGGTTGAAGAAGCTTGTAAAAAGGCCTCCAAAGCTGAAGAAGTTGTGAAAACCCGTCTCGGCGAAATGAACTATGATCTAAACATCCATTGCAGAATACCAGTAAGTATAGTTTGCGCTTTGCCGTCCATTAGCATTTTGATCCATGCTTGCCTTACAATCTAAGTTCTTGTTAATGTAGTGTAGGCAGCGACCAAGAGTGAGATTCGCCAGTTATGTAGAAGAACAAGTCATTCCAATAGCCGATTCATCAAATAAATAGCTTCAAAGTCGGGAAACTATTGCAATGGCAGCTAGTATGATTTCTTTGTGATTGTTGCTTTTCATAGTTAGCTATGAAGCAACGTTGCTCCTGCTGTGAGTGTTAGATATAGGTATTTTCATGCATTCGAGTACACACATGGCTTTGAAGTCATCCTGTGATTGAACCAAGCATCCAATTTGAATGAGAGGAAAAATGAAGCAAAGAAAAGAAAACTTGTGCATATCAGTTATGATTGAATGATTGTTATGGAATTGGTTTTCACTTGTATTTCTAAAGTTCTGTATATACTTATTATTATGTAAAAGAATGTGGGTCTTCTTTGCTTGCATATCAATTTGATCTCCATTGGTTTGATTGTGGGGTTGTGCACAGATTTTTTAATGGAGGCTAACTGGGTTTTACTGCTTTAAAACAATGGGTTTGTTTTTAGAAGCAGCACCCAAAAATTGATTGGGAAAATAAGACTATTTTATATGGGGATAATATAATTGTTAGTGTTTGAACTTGGATCTTGTTAGTTAAGATGATGTGATTAGTGTTATTAAAACATGATTGAATTGGTCTGTCGGATTAATTAGATTGAACATCGATTGTTGGTATATTAATTCGAATAAAGTGGTTGAATCAATTGAATTAGAAATAGTTTGAAAATTAAGATAAAAATTAGTAATTGAATTTTTGAACCGATTTAATAATTTTTATGTTTTAATAATTTTATGAATTTTAATTATTTATTCAGTTATTGTTGGTCTAACAATTGTATCAAGTTATTATTTAAAAATTTAATTATTTAAGTACTAAAATGGACCCAAAAATGACACTAAGGGTTAGTTTTCAAGAATGATAAAACAGACCTAAAAAATAAGTAAAAGTACTATTAAGATATTTATACTAAGAGTCAGATTATATTAAATAATAAATTAATTCACGTAGTTTAGATCAAAAATAAATTGATTATTATATTAAAATTTCATAAATTTCTACTATTAAAAACCGGTTTATATATGTCAACATGTGATACACATTATATTAATTTTTGTCAAAATAAATAAAAATTTTAAAAATTAATTTATTTTTAATCTAATATATACAAATTAACTTACCTATTTTCTGAATAAAGAGCAAAATATAATCAATTTTATAACAATACTTTTAAAAACTAAATTGGTATACAAAATTTATAAAAATATTATAATAGATATAGAAGATAATAAATGAGTCACAACACCCCTTCTTCACGTGATGTGATGGCTATTTTTTTAGGCTTATCCTATAATTTTTGGACTGTAGCTGCAGTTTCACAGTCTGGAACTCGGTGAAGTCCCTTTCCTTAATCATTTAATAATATTTTATATCTTCAAAATTTTCGGATTAATTTCGAAATTTGACAATTTCTTTTTTGATATTAGTCCTTGTATTTAGATTTTATTAAAATATAATACATAAGATTTCTAACATATCATCAATTGGAAATTTTAGAGTGATAATCTGTATGATATCAGCGTGACATGCCATTTCAAAAATCAAATTAAAAAAATTATTCCAAAATATGAAATTAATGATCAAGGATCAAGATGAAAAAGGTATTAAATTTATAGACTAAATGATAATTTATCCCTAATTTAATAATAATAAAGTTGGTGAAACTGGTGCATGCATTGCATCGTGATCCTATTTCACTTCCCTCAGGACAGGAGAGCCTTATCCTTTGACACACATAAAAACAAAAGCTCTTTAGTTCCATAAATTTGCCCCATAATTCGTACGACCTTCTGCCCTACAATTACTAAGAAAAAAAAATTATATTATTATTAAATAAAAAATCTTGGTACTCATTTTAAAAATTTGTCATTAATTCCCACTTGTTGATATAAAGATTATTAAATTACATTTATTGTTCCAACAACAAATCGCAACCAGCAATCAACTTAAAATTTGGTAAAAATAAAATTTAGATTAAAAAAAAGTCGAGTTTCTTTTTTCCTTCCTCAGTCGGTTGTTTTTAGATTACAATCCGGATGCATCTGGCTCGTGTTTATGAGGCGAAACTTTAGGGTGTTCTTGATTGTTTTGAGTAAATTTGAGAGTCTGATTGTCGTGCATCATATTAAGGATACCCTAATAATATATCAACCTGTTTTGAGATTGAGATATTGATATTAAACATGAGTATTGGTCACGGGAGATTACCTCTGTGGTAGGGGAAGAATTACTTTGAAGTTGAGTGAATATTAAGTACTAAAAAAGAGGAAAATTTTATTATCAGAAACAGGGAATTTACATCTATTTTCAAGATGATTTAAGAAGCAACAAAACGAAATAAAAATACATAAAAAAAGAATAATAATAATAGCAACTTATTCCATCCATCCCCAAGCATCAAGTTGAGTGCAACTTGAATACATAGTAAGAAAGTAGTGAAAAAAAGAATATATTACATGGAAAGGAGGAGAGGTTTGATTTTAGAACCTTGGGCGTTTACACTCTGGTGGAACACCTTGAGGGAAACGTTTCAAATCAGTACAATAGTTATAAATCATGAAATATTTTTGAACCCATCTTAATCTTCTTCTTCCTGGTGCATCAAGTTCGTTTGTTTCCCATGCACCGGCGGAGACCGAGTTAGTTTTAGCGCATGATGAACTTCTTCCTGACCAGACACAAGCATTGGCAATGAAGTTCCTGTAATAAGCTGTGAAAGGTGCTTTTGCCCAATCAGTTTTCACTAATCCACCCCTTGTGGCCCAATCATCAGCATTCCATAAACTAGAGTAAATCCTCATGGGTTGGCTCTTGGGGAACGGTACACCAATGGATTCAGCATTTTTGAAGACTCTAATGGGGATGTTATCCACCAAGAAACTGAGAAAAAGACAAAAAGTAGCTAATGTTATTAAGGCAAAAGACAAAGTAGAAGACATTATTTGATGGCTTCTTACATGATGTGTTGGGGTTTCCAAATGATGGAATAGGTGTGGAAGTTTCTTGTAGGGTCAAACCAAAGATAGAACTGTTGTTCTCTGTTGCCTTTGCCTTGTGTGAAGACATTGGTGTGTAAAATGTAAGGGTCACCACTCAGATTCCCTAAGAATTCAAAGTCTATCTCATCATGGGTTGGCCCTTGAGATGACAGCTGCAAAACATACACAAAGAAATACATTAAAAACACTTCTAAAATGTAACATAAAAGCTTTGTAACACATTCTATACGTATGTAGCATGAAAAAGGTCGTAAAGATAGGGATGGTTCAAAACCACAATAATTGGTTAAAAAGCAAAATAATAAGTTCATTCTTGTGAAAGAATACTTTTTCCTGCTCTTTTGTCCATACAAATTCTATTGTTATTATCGGTGTATGCAAGTTTTGGTATTAAGAGTAATATTTTTATTAAAAAATTATAAATTTATATAAATTAGATTGAAAAATAAACTAATTATTATTTTTAAATTTTTATCTATTTTATTATTAAACATATGTATCATGCAAATTTCATGAGGACATATAAAATTAATTTTAATAGTAATAATAAATAAAATTTTAATAAATGGATTAATTTATTTTAAAATAAAATATAAAAATTAATTTACCCATTATTTAAAAAAGAATGCGTAGTATAATCTAACTCACATAATGGTTGATGATGGCATATCAACTAGCGTATTCAAAATAATGAAGAAGTACTATATGTTTAACATACATAATAAGCAGTGACAGTGCCAGCTGAGTTGCCAGCAACAAGCTTGAGTTGCATATCAATCCTTCCAAACAAATACTCTTTCTTAGATTGAAAACCAGACCCTGAAACCCTGTCTAAAGACAAAGACAAGAGCTTGCCACCATTGAAAATCTTGCCTCTTTTGTCACCCCATGTTAGGTCGAAATCCTGGTAAAAGTCACCACCATGGGCAACAAAAACCAAGGAGTTCAACACCAAACAAGCCAGTAAAGCCATTGAAACAACATTACAAGAAGAACCCATTTTTGCTTTGATATTGAAACTAAAGAATGAATGAGTAACAGAGAGAAGAAGAGAGGGGTTTTGTGGATATTTTTTCAAAGAGAGGGTGTATTTATATAGGGAAATGAAAGAAGGGGGGTGGGGGTTTGATGGTATGGAGAGGTGGGGGTAACGCGTGAGGCAATAACTGAGGGAGAGAGCCTAATAGGAAAGCTGGTGACAGCTTAGCAAAATACAATGAAAGCTGGATGTTTGGAAGCTTTTGTTTTGTGCCTATGGGGAAGGGTGAATTTGAAAACTTTTCTTGGGTTTTAGCAAACAAAAGGGAGCTAAACTATATAAATAAAGAAATGGATTAATATAACTTTTAGTCCCTAAACTTGGCAATTAAGTTCATTTGCACATGTACTTTTTTGTTATCCACTTTGGCTACTAAACTTAACAACTAGGTCCATTTTGCAAGACTTTCAGAATTGGACTAGTGGTCGAACTAGTCAGGCCATCGATTAAATAATAATTAAAAAATTCATACAAAACATTAAAAATAAAAAAAATTTTGGTTCAACCGTCTGATTCAATTGATCCGTATTGATTCCCAGCTTAATTGGTTCAAAGCATTTCTTCGAATTAGTACCTCAATTGGTTCTTAGTCCAATCGGGTCGACTGACCGATTAGGTCTAGTTCAGATAACCATGCCATTTTTTGCCCTTGAACTTGAAAAAAAATAAAAGTTTGATGACGTGACATTTTGAGATTGTGTCATGTCATCACCTAAAATTATTTATTAAATTTTAGGTGATGATATGTCACAATATTAGAGTTCCATATCATCAAATTATAATAGAATCCATGTTTAAGGACCAAAATGGACCTAGTTGTTAACTTTAGATTTTAATGTGGATCAAAAAAATATAAATATCAAAATTGACTTAATTATCGAGTTCAGGGACTAAAAGCTATATTAACCCAAAGAATAATAAATGAGGAAAAAAAGGAGGGGGTTTTGATTTGGTTTTATGTGAGAAAAACTATGTACAATGATTTTGTTTCCCATGGAAATGAGGTAGAAGGAAGGGGGTCCCTTCACTATGATTTGCTTAAAAATAGGTGGGTGGATGACAACTAGGATCATGGATGGGGAATAAGTGTCTTTAGTTTAAGCCATGATGGACCACTAATTATATGTAATTTCTAGCCATTCAACGTTTGCCATGTGTTCAAAATGGTATCCGAGTCATTGTCTATTGCTTGGAAATTCTTCTTTAATACATTTTTATTGGGTTAAATTTTGATTTTGGTCCCTCTACTATGCTTAAATTTGTAGCTTAGTTTATATACTTTAATTTAGTATAATTTAGTTTAATGTTATAAGAATTACATCTATGGTTAAATAAGTTAGACAATTGGTTCCTAGTTCAATATGTTAAATAAAGATTAAAAATTCAAAAATTCTAGAGAAATTAATAAATACAAATTCTAACATTTGGGCAATAAATATGGGACAAAATCACCAAAAACAACTATTCATATGTTGTTAAGCCAGTTTCGGTTTTTATTAATTCACAATGGTTCTCTTTATCCTGTATTATATATAATTGATCGAACTCGTTGAACCATCACTTATCGATTTAACCTGAAAACATTGATTTGGCAATTTACCATTATAAAATAATTAGTTAATCAAATAGTTAATTAACACTGTTAATTGTTCTAATTAAAGTGTTGATATGAGGCGTAGTTAGGGGGATTGGCAGGGCCCAACCCCGCTAAAATAAAAAATTTTCTATTTAGTCCCTTTAAAAATGATAAAATTTTTATTTAATCCTTTAAAAAACTATAAAGATATAGGCTATTAAAATTGTGAGATTATAATTTAATTTCAACCCCTCTTAAAAGAAATTTTCAACTTCGCCCCAGAATGTTGACATGAATTTTACCTAGAAACATCACTTTCAACTTATCATACTCACATGATTTTATGTTTTTTTGTGTCGAAAGAAATTTTTTTATTAAAAAAAAAATCCACCATTTCAATCGAAATACCTAATGGTATTAACTATTCCAACTAATAATAACATTTAATTTAAATCATATTGTTTTATATACCTAATTTTAAAGATAACTCGATGTCAATCTACAAAAGTAAAAGAATAAATAAAAACTTCACCACTAATATACCGAATAACAATCCCTCTAGGATTATCATGCTTGATTTAGACATGTTAATGGTATTACTACTATCATGTTTGATTGAGACATGTTTAATGGTTTTAATGTGTGTGTTTTTTTCTACCTTTTAAAAATGGGAATAATCTTAAAAACAAAGAAATTAAGAGAGTCACGAGAACACTAGGGTTTTGTTGTATCATTGTCTCTTTGACCGTTGGGTGTGGTTTTTTGTTTTTATATGTATCACATTTCAAACTCTTAGGTAAATTTCCCATTATTTTAAAACCTCAAAAAAAAATTCTTTACTCAAATTAGATTATAAAATCTCATCATTAGGACAATTTTTGACCTAGTATCAAGAAAATTGTCAAATTTTGAAGCACGGTTGAATAAAGCCAAGAAACAAAGGCAACGAATCCGATAATCGTATCAGTTGAATCGAGAATTAACGTCTAGATGCGTGGATTTTAATTTTTTTATTAATATTTAAGATAAATGTTGTTGTTTAGATGGTTGAAAAATTGAAAGTGACACTAAGTGTTTTGAAAAAGTAATTAAGGTAGAACACTACATTATATCATTTTATATTTATTAGACGGTTCTTGTGTGAAATTAGTGATAATTGATGGGTAGAAAATAGATTAAAGGACCAAAATGAACACAATTTTGAGTTTTGAAATTATAATGCAAATTGCAAAAAAAAAGATACCTTAGGTACATTCGCAGGCTTTGCGTGACTCTTATCGGTCCTTTGCACAAAAAAGAAAGATGGAATTTTATTTATTTATTTATTTTTTATTTTTCAAATTTTTACAGCTATTATTTATTTATTTTTATAAAGGAAAACGTGATGATCATGTGAAGGGATGTCTTGAAATTGTGGAAGCTATGTACCATTTTGTGTATATGAATTTTGTGTAATTTTTAACTTGGTATAATTATATATTTAGTCTTTAATACTTACATATTTTCTTAATTTAATCCCAATGCTAAATAATTTAATAAATTTAATCCTTTATATTTACAAATTTCTTTAATTTGTAACATGGAAATGCCACAAGTAGGGATGACGAACATCAATGCCCTAATTTCACAAGATGACTTGTCATCATCTACCTCATCCTTGTGGATTGTCTGAGTAATTATTATGTGATTTTTGCTTTCCCATAATACAAATTGATAGAAATTTAAAAATATAGAGAGCTAAATTTGCTTAATTATTTAAAATGAGAATTAAATTGATAGTAGGGACGATGGTGGGAGCTGGTAGGGGCTTTGGCCTCCTTAAAATAGAAAATTTTTACTTTTGATTCTTTATACTTTATAAAATTTTAAATTAGTATAAGTCAAATTGCACTTCACCTCCTAAAATGATAAAATTTTGATTTAGTTCTTTAAAAAATTATAAACATATAGCGTATTAAAATGTAGAAATTGCATTTTAACTATCGTAAAAACATACAATTTAATTTTACCACAAAAAAATTTTCTAACTTCACCCCTGATTGATAGAATGTTTAAATGTTTAGGAATAAATGTGTAATTATACCAATTAATGCCATCATTTTCATTAATGATTCAACGGAGAGTGACTAAAATAGAAACAAATGATAACGTTGATGACTGAAAATTAAATAAAAAAATTTATAAATCGATATTGACCAAAATAGAAACCCGTTAATACATAGATGACTAACTATAGAATTTACCCTAAACATATCTCTCCTAAACCCATTTTTGATATAAAGAAAGAATCAATCGGTGGCAAATGCCCAGATTTGAGTACAAATTTATTTGAAACCCATCACTTAAAAATAAGTGCATAAAACCAAAGATGCTAAGATCCTAAGCTCACATTTTTTCTGAACCCTATGACAATAGCTTTGACCCCATGATAATGGAACCAATTTAGATGAGGTGTGAAATCACGCATGGTTTCGATTTCACTATGCACACACATTCACAATTGGTAACATAATCTTTATGAGGTAATATGCAATAATTTATCTACTTATTTTACTTCGGAAAAGGTCAGAAAAGAAAATAAATAAAGGACCAGATATTCAGTGACCTGTTTTGGAAAAGTAAGAGAATTTGTTGCTATTATTAGAAAACCTTTGTATCATCATCATCATCATCGTTGCTTTCGTAGCAAAGTAGAGCAGCTAAATTGCTCTTAGCTTTGTATTTGTAATTAGTGTAAAAATAGTGACGATAGTAAAATTAAATATTATAATAATATTATAATGTAAAATAAAAAAATTTAAATACACCATATTAAAATAAATACCCATAATAGCTCTAATATTTTCTAAAGGAAAGGCGAAAATGTCTCTTTAACATTTCTTGTGCAAAAATGTTATTATTTTGAGTTTTAGTCGGATTTGTTGCCACGAGACAATATTTAATAAATTTAAAATTGAATAATTTTTATTTATTTTTATACTACAAAATTTGTATTTATATAAAATTTGTTCTCTTTTGTTTCGATTTGATTATGTTTATTTCGTCTAAGAGTTAGGCTATTTGTTTAAGCTCGAAAGCTTATTTAATATTTGAGAGATTTTTTTTTTAAAAATTAGACTTAAACAAAAAATTAAGGTAGTTTAAAATATAAATCTAGATTGTGTTCTAAAATTCACAACTAAGCTTTGATTAGCCCGGTTTTCAATTCTTTTAGAACTAATATATTTGAGAGAGTTTTCTTTTATTAGACTAAAAAACGGGACTCGAGACAAAAAATTGTTCTATTTAAAAATGGATTAAGCTTAGATTCTAAACTTGACAATTAGGCTCTAGTTGACCCATTTTTCAATATATATCATATTTTATATTATATGAAAATTAAATTATAATATTAAAAATATTTAAGTTGTTTATGAAAGTTTAATAAAAATATATAAAATAGTAAATATTAAATAAAAAATATTTTATAAGAATCTTATACGTATATTTCAAATCAAAACTTGAACAATTATATATGGTGTTGATGTGATACATAAACTTGACATGAACCCAATCGATACACATTTATACTTTAGAGCAAGGTTGTTTAAACTGGTTTGGGGAAGAATATTAAACTGTTGATCCAAATATTGGTATGAATTGATTAAACTAAGACAAATCGGTTAAATCGAATTTTTAATTTTTAATAAATTATTTAATTAAATCGAATGAATAATTTAACCTTTTGAATAAATAAATTAATAAATTAATTAACTGATTGGTTCGATTAAACCCACAGACCAACCAATAACATGACCCATAACAAGATTATCTCTCATTATAGAGTTTAACATCACATATAAAAACAATGATTAAAATAATAACGTATTTATATAGCAATGATTGATCATAATTGATATAGCTAAAATTATCTAAACCCATTACCTATCTAAAATGCTATATTGCTGGATGCAATTAGTGTTACATAATTATACTCACATCAGCACCAAATGATGTATTATTATATCCTTCCAATTATTCTCCATCAGAGATAATGGCCAATTAAAGTAAATCCCTTGATTATATAAATATGTAACCTTTTTTTATTAGGTTTATTATATAAAAGCCCCTTGAAAATAATTCAATAATCAATTGAGCCCTCAATTGAAAACAACACTAGCCGGACTTTTTCTTTTAAAATTTTAACAATTTAATGACCATTTTATAACTTTTAAAATTTAAAATTAAAACATAAATTTACTAATAATTTAACGATCTCAAATATAGTTTATCTTTTTTTATTTATTTTAAACTTTGGATAAATCTAGAAATACATGGGGTAGTGCTAGTGGGGTATGCTAGCCTTCACCCTCAAAATATAGAATTTTTAATTTCGTTCCTTTAAAATGTGTAAAAGTTTAAGTTAATTTAATAGTAAAATTATATTATGACCTTTTAAAAGAATAATAAAATTTTAAATGATGAAACTCTATTTGAATTCTTTTTAAAGATTTATAATTTAAATCGACTCTTTAAAAAAAATTTCATGAATGTGCCTTTACATGTGAGCTAAAGGCGTTGTTTATATATATGCAGGCTCGACCCTGGGGTAGTTTGGTAGTGCGGCAGCTCAGGGTCCAGGGCTGGAAGGGGCCTAAAAAATTTTTTTCTTCAGCTTTTAATGAAAAAAAATTTCAACATTTTTTATTTTCTGATCGATGCTTTATTGTACGTAGAAAAAAAGGAGGGCCCCAATCTTTTTATTTTATTACTAGTATATATTTTTATTTTATTGTATTACATTTTATAAATTTTTTACAAGAGGTCCCAATTTATTATTTTACTGAAAGTCTCAAAAATATCAAGAACGAACATGTATATATGCACACGAATAATGTAGTATAAAATTCTTAAAATATAAACTCAAGGGAGACAATCTCAATATTTTATAGGGTTAAAATCTCAAAGAAGGAACGATCAAATCATTATGTAGGTAGGTGCTTTCCATTTCTTTAAAGAAGCTATATAACTGAGCCAATAGAAAATGAAAAATTTACTTCTAAATTTATTTATAATATATTTATTAATGTTTCAGAATAAAAAATGTTTATTTAAATTTATTTATTATCTATATATATTAATTTGGTAATA